>NC_052116.1:2774639-2912951 GCF_012273895.1 Zerene cesonia | reverse complement strand
TTGCGTAAAAGAGCAACAAACACACACACACATCCTTACAAACTTTCGCATTTATAATATTAGTAGGATAGTAGGATTAGTAGAAAGGAAATAGTAGGATTGATATGAAACGTCATGTAGTCAAAGAAACCTCACTCTCTAACCTAGGGCAAAAATGGATTAATAAAATCATATTGAACATTTAATTTATACATAGTTAAAATTATTAAGTACATCTCATAATAAATGCTCAAAGTGCATTTAATTGTAAATTTAAATTTATATCTTCATGGCAGCAAATCGGTAAGAACGAATACTTTTTATCTTCATGGATACTGTATATCAGAATCTTTATCCTCTTTTTTAATACACGGCAACTTCAATGATGTACATACTGCACTAGTTATTTATTTATACAACTATAATTCTTTACTTCCAAACTGTTACGTTACATAGCAATTAAGTAACATCAGTTCGAAAAGTCTATAAGACGCCGGCATGAAACTCTGTAGTATAAAAAGATATCCCATCTCACCCTCATCTTATTCTCATTATTTTGAGTCATCATTTTTAAGTTTATCATGTCCCATCAGCCATACTTCGAGCTCGTACAATACATTGTAGGAGGTGGCTACAATGGAATTGGACATGTGTTCAGGAGGTGTCCGATAATGGCCGCTTAATGGTGTCATACGGTCGACACCGCTCTTGGACACCGGCCAAGGAGTGAATTGTAGCACTCTCTTAGGACGCTATATTTCTACGGCGTCTCATCTTCCCAAAATCTTATTGTAATGATCTAAGAATGGTGTATTTAATCTAGATGTTCTACTGTTAATCTGCTGTTGAGAATTTTAGTCGTGATTAAACAGTATTGTGTTACCCGTACGACTGTTTAACATGGTGATATTAAAATTATTTTTCTATTTTATTGTTTAATGTGAAGTTGAATCCGTACATGTTATTAATTAAACTACTTTAGTTATACCATTTCATATAAGGTGTGTTAAATACATTTATAAGGGGTCGATGCAATGTTGATTTATTATAATTCCATAGAGGACATTACAATTGCTAATTTGCGATAAAATCAAGTTATCTTTCACACCACGTTTGCTCCGGCTCAAAGTAATAAGCCTTGCTGAAAGTTGGGGACACCCCGAAAAGTTCCGACAAGTTGAAACTAAAAGAAAATGTTAAAAGCTGACGGTCCTGGCTCCTGCCGTCCGACATGATGCTGTTTAAAAAGTTATTATTTTATTTTTATAGTCAGAGACTGGTTTCTCCATTTGCAGTTTATATTTGTTGCTTTAGTAGTTAGTGAATTTTGCATTTTTGTTTAGTTAAAAAAAAATCTTAAAGTTACTGATCCAATCGGATACAAGATCACCAAAAATCATTAAAATTCCTTCACTTGTTCTTGAGTTCTAAGTGGTGTTACTAATACCATTTTCTTAAATACACATACATATAAGATTAATTTTGTTAATTTAATAGGCGAAATTCTGTTCTTGGTACCAATTTCAATAGAAAAGGTGTAAATTTAATCTGACAGTGACTTTATAATTGCTTTGGAATTCAAATAAAAACATTACACACATATTACTTTCTAATGCATGTAGCCTTTATATACTACAATAGAGAAAAGTATAAATCCATCACAAACTTTACAAAGCCTACATTTACATAACGTTTTTGCTCCAAAGTCACATTGCGTTTAAATTGTCGTTATTTACCCTCCAAGATTTTTAGGTAATGTGTAAAAATAACAGTTTCCTAACGCGCGTCTGACAAAGATTTTCGATTAGCATAATAAAATATTCAGGGACCCAATATGTGCCCAGTCCCAGTAGAAGCCAACTTGTCCCTTGGGACATAGACAATTTGGTGTCGCTATTTATGAAATAATACATATATTTTGATAAATATGCTAATGTTTTATATCCAATTGTGGAGTATTGGCTATGAATTCTCCCAAAATATAAATGGTTCGTGTTTTGCGATATGCTATGCATTTTGATTTATAATTTTGCATAACATTAGATTGGTTTTAGTCGAAATTTGGAATTATCAGTTTTTTTTTTGTTATTTGACATATGAAATCGGCGCGTAATGACAATTAACAAAAAATAACGTAGCTTTGCAGTGAAATGTGGAAAGGATTACATGTTGAATCATTCCGCTAATCGATATAGTGAAAAGCCTATTTATCTATATTACTAATATTTCGCTGTCTCAATGTCTATTTATCTTTTGATCCGCCAGTCTTCAGGTTGTATCTCATGAACCGTGATAGTTGGACAGTTGAAAATTTCAGAGATTATGTATGCAGCATAGTTGGCACGGCCATCAATTGGATGGGTGACCAACTTGTTTTCAGTTGCTCTTTTGGTTATTTGTACGGAAACTTAGATTCGCGAGTTCGTCTTGCACTTTTCAACTCACTCGAACTTTCAACATGCTCTTTATTTATTTTGCAGTGAACGATGACACGTTCAGGACCTTTAATTTTAAAAGATATTCTTCATTCAGTTTATGTGTAACTACGTTCTAAAATACAATTGTAATTATATTATGCACTACATTATTTTAATAGTGAGAATTGAACTACACTTATCGTAACCATTTGACCTACTAAATGGCTGAATTTTTATTGTTATTGAGGATCTATTTGAAGGTAAAATATCAGTAACATATTTAGATATTCAATGGTTATTTAAATTATTATCAAAGTGCGATTGTATGTTTTGGAACCAAACGTAACAAAGTCATCTTAAATAAAAGCTTTTTCACATAACTTGGACGAGTCCGGTCTTTTATTTATAGTTTACCGCTCTACGTGCTGTATCGTACAAACATTGTATCTTTGTATTTTAGTTATGTTATATTGCTATCTATTGCAATATTGTTGTCTAATGCAATACACATATACTTATATACAGTGGGTTATTTTAAAAATACATCCAGACATAAAGTGCTATTAAAAATGTAGGTAGATATTTTTACTTGAAGAAAATTTTCTATTGTTTATAAAAGTAAAGATTATAAGTATTCAATGATTTCCGAAATTTCATTTAATCCGGAAATTGGGGATTGAACTTACAAATTTTTAAACACCTGGAATCCCAAATTATATAAATTATTTACAAAAAGTGGTAAATGTTTTTTCTATCTACAGTATTAAGGATACTTTCTGTATATGAGGTCAGTCATGTCAAACGATTAGTTCATTCAATACGCACGTACAGAGTTTATGATATCTAGTCGACAAAAACATAATGAAATTTTGCTTCCAGGCTGATATTGACGGAAGTGGTATACTTCCGTGGCAGTCGAACATTGTCACTTATTAGATTTCTTCAGTCCAGATATTTTTATTATAATTAAATCTATGAGGACGACAGTACTGAATTAACATTGAGTTATAGCCTCCAAACAAAACCTCGCAACGTTTGAAATGTATAGATATCTTATTAAAATTATAAAGCGAAAGTTTGTGATATAGATATTGTATCTATGTTCGTTGCTCTGTCAAGCGAAAACCACTGAACGGATTTCGAATCTACTCTGAACTCTTCGTGTTGCGAGTCTTACTTGCATTGACCAAAATAACTGAATTTATTTGACGTTGAAGGTTAGCTACATTACATACATGTTTGCATAATAAAATAGTTTTATGCTAATTTATTGGTCAAACAGAATCCATCAAAATTAATAAGTCTCTTGGGAAACGTTTAGCGTTTAGTAAAATTCATTATAAACTTAATTAATTCTACGCAGTAACTTTTAGAAGTATTCAAATTTGTTCAAATTGCTTCGGCTGGTTGATGGATTTGGTTATGGATTATTTTCGTATTTTTCAATTTATTTCGAGTAGTTTCAGAGCCGTGGAGATATTACATAAATGGAAATAGGTTTTTACTGCTGGTTCTTCTTTGTGGTGCCGGATCGAACAATATCTTATTAGTTTTTACTAAGAATCGCATCTCAGGCCTTCTTATATCTGTGATATCCGTCACATCCACTGGTTGCGTTTTACGTTTGCTGACGTATCTATCTCTCTTTATTAGCACACTACACACGTATGGACGTACGTTACTTGTTTTTATTTCAATTTTTTTTTTTGTATTTACATATTTAACATTTAATTTTTAATCGACGTTTCTGATAAGAACGAAGGAGCGTTTGTCTGTATTTTTTTTTATTTGTCCCTCGATAACTGGGTTTTTAAGCGATCAAGGAAAATTGTCAGTATCAATGGGAACACCGTTTTAAAATCTGCAGTGGTACTTCCCTCCCCAGGAACGTCCATAAGTTTTATTGTGGAAATGATTTATTTTTGCTTAATGTGTATTTCTGGAAATAAATGAATATGCTTTATTTCAGTCTTTATTGTACTACGTTAACATGTTAAACATTGCATGAAAAAGACTTGAATCGCTCTTGTTGGCGTTGGATATTGAATATAATTAAATAACATACTAAAGTAACTCTCTCGTCTTACTCATTGGAGTGAAATAGTAGCTACTGCATTACGTTCCTTGAGTGGGGGAATCCGGAGGCCCTAATGCTTTTCCCGTATGCACCTCCTTTGCCGACTATAATAGTATTTCGCCTGACTATTGGATTTCTTCATCAATTCGTCATTCATCGTCAAAAAATACGAATTAAAGCCTTCACTATATTCTAGTCTCATTAGGCAATAAACCCCGTGCCCCAGCCCACGTTTTCATTAAAAAGTTATCCGATTTTTCCAATTACAACAAACTGTTCGTAATTCCGTGATTCTAAAAGCGTTAGCGATTACCTGTAGCTAATCAGAACTGCGAAGGGACGAACTGTGCCAATATAACTTTCCTTATTGAGCACAATAGCTAGTACGGGATCAGTCAAACGTGTAATTAGAAATTTTGTTGGACTGCCAGTTGCGTAAGATAGAAAGATTATGCGTATTATATGTAGATACACGTAATAAAAAAAGAGAAAAGGGACCAATACAACTGTTTTGTTTGCTAACAAAATAGTTAATTACTTTGGTTTACTTTTTGGCAAGAAATTTCATATTTTTCATTTACCCCTGTAAAGTTAAAGCATTGGCATTATTTCTTGTTTAAAAATTGCTTGAAACTTGACAATATAAGGCTCGTTAATCGTCAATAGCATATTTTTACACTGATATAATATTGCTTAGTTTACAACGGGCAAATGAACCATTTACGTTTTACGATCACCATAAAACTGTACCCACATTTGTCCTACTCTTTACGACAGCTGACGGTGCTTCAGCCATTAACGCACCGTTACGTATTATGTATTCATACCTTTATAATTGATCTTACAAAGCAATTTCCCAGTCTAAGGAAAGCGGAAGATGAGAGACGATCTTTATTGTGCCTTGACGCGAATAATTTCATTCAACTATATCGCTTATTCAGCTTTTTATGGAACGTTTTGGTAAAATGAGCTGGTATAAAAATAGGCAAGTAATAAACAAACGGCGATATTAAAATTTGACAGCCCATCTGTTACTCTTGAATAAATGTAACGCTAATGTTAAAATTTGCGGAGCAGAGCTACTATTATACTTCTAACTACTAGCTAATATAAATTCGTTAATAGTTTGTCATAAAAGCAACCGCTTAAAATTGTATGATGTATAGGTATACGTACATAGGTATTTTGTGAATAGCGTGTGCAGTAAAATTCTAATAATCGCATTAGATAGCGACTTAAATTTTATAGATCAAAACTTTTTAATCGGTGAAAGCTTCACGAAGCTTGTTACTTCCAGAAGAGATGTTATATTTATTATAAATAGGTCACATTTTTCTTGTTAGAATTTTAAAGGATAAAATTAATAATACAGAACCATGCCTTAGACATATGAAATCTCTGCTTCACTATATCTTGATCAGTACTAGCGATTTATAATTCACAAAGTTCGTTCAGCAGTACTATTGGGCATAAAACTACAGTCTAGTTCGAAGACATAATGTACTTTTACAAATAAAAAACAAACTTTCTCTTCTTGTATAATTCAGGGTTAAGAATGACTTAATGATCATTTCGTTTATATGCTATTAATAAAGATGTACCTATGAAAAACTTGGTCAAAACTTTTAAGGAAAGTGAAACAGGATAATTTATTTCAAAGTGACACATGTTGTATGTAAATTTCCTTGCGGATGAGCGAAGTTAAAGCCAGTTTCAGTTCGGAAGTGGAGAGGCTCTCAAGGCTTTCGGGATATACCGGGATTGTCAGCGGATCCTGCGTATCGTTAATTTGATTGAATTCTCACGTCTTTGAGCGAGATCGCGGAAGAATGCTTTGACTTTTATAGTATCACTAGCTGCGCCCCGCCGTATGCCGTAGGAATATTGGGATAAAAAGTTGCCTATGTGTTATTCCAGTTGTCCAGCTGTCTACATATCAAATTTCATTGCAATCGGTTAAGCAGTTTTTGCGTGAAAGAACAACAAACACACATACATCCTTACAAACTTTGCATTTATAATATTAAGTAGGATTAGTAGGATTATACTGCTGCCTAAGCTTTTTCCATATAAAACTGCCTCCTTAAATCATAATATCACTAACGAGTATCACTCATTAGGATGTAATATAAAATTGTTTATACCTACTTGTGATATATTGCCTCGTATTGGTCTACAAAATTAAAATGGACACGGAAAGCACCAGCTTGCATAACATAAAAAAAAAAATCATCAAAATTAGTTTACTCAAACAAAAGTTATGAGGTAATAAACATGAAAATTTTGAATAGAGAACCACATTTTTTAATTATAATCACCTCACACCAATACCTAAATTGATTGGAGAAAAGTGATAACTTATATAGGTAGACTTAAAAATGGCGATTTTAATAAGTCTATTATATAGAATTCGATATTCTCTTTTCTTCGTATCATTTCCGCTCGCTTTGCTACACTTTTCCGAATCATTTTGGGAGGGAAATGGACTCGTAACATGACTGTTTTTGTTGTCCATAGATATGGAACTAGGGTAATTTTCAAACAATAAAAATTGCCACATTTTTCTTTGGCTCCGCAATGTATACGCATTTTCGCCAAATAACTCTTTTCCACACCTCTTTAGGTAGAGGGAGAGAAGTGCATTTTGTATGGTTTCTGCAGTAGGCATAATCCATTTGTCATGTTAATTCTATATAAGAAAGACCCTTCTATTAATAAACTCAACACAAAAACGAACCATTCTGGTGATCTTGTTATCTACAATTCATAGTGTATATGTAAAAACTCCTATATTAAAAATATTTAATATCTTAGGTTAATAAAATAGTAAATAGAATAGGAAAAGAAACAGACTTGGGTCACTGATGAGAACGATTGCGATAGCAAGCGTAGCTTTACAGGACAAAATTCCGATTACTGCATATTCCATATTCTTCTCAATATTTGAAGCAAATCCTTAAATATTACGAGAAATTACTCTATATACTTAATTAGTGGACAGTCTAAAGTTAGTCTAGTTAAAAAAACTAAAAGTGGTTTTATAATTGGCTAACTCGTGTGAAAAAGATGGAAAGACAGAATATGCATGCGTTTTTGTCCATCCTAAACCTTGAGTACACGATGTCACCTTTATCCAATAAATCGTTTATTGAGACAAGGCAACTTTGTTAACCTTTATTGCTGGAGGCAAAGGCTTTATTGGTAGAATGTCAGTTTAATAACGCTTTACCAGAACTTTCGAGTGGACGAGCGACGTGAGCTTACCTGTAATAATAATGGATATGCAATTTTGGTCCGTATATGCTAGCATATTGTGGGAAATTATTACATTTTTCTATGATCATGCTTTTTGACAAATTTAATGATTCTAAGTCAACGAGAAGGGCTTTATACATTAGTGGATATATCTTTTGATAGCACCTTAAGACAAGAATAGTCTTTAGATTTTGTTATTGATTTGAGCTGAAAGCCGCTGAGAAAAAGGTTTTTACAGACACACAGATAATGGATAACGAAGTGACCCCATAAGGGTTCCGGCTGCATTCCTTTTAAGGTACGGAACCTTTAAAATCATCACTATCACTCAATACAATATTTAATATGCATAAGTAATATATCAATATTAAAGTATGAAACTAGTCATGAGCTCATAAAATAAAAACCATTACACTGTTTCAAATCCTCAAATCTTTCATGCAAAACGTACGAATACTGACAGTAAAAAAAAAAGAAAACAAAATAGCGCATCGCAAATAACGTCAAATGAATAGTGCGGCCCGGTTTATATTACTCTGGACAAACATTTTTTTCCCCTTTTCCCGGGTAAATATTCCCATTCCCATCACATCTGCGGTGACCGTACAGCTTGCACGCATTCGCTTTTATGTATGTTATCGGCGAATAATTACGGGAAGACAAAATATTTATTGCGTCGGAGAGGATGAAAGGCAGCGTCACAATGGTGCACTGATCCGTGAATGGAGGGTGAAGCCATCTTCTTTTTCCAGCTATATAAATTAACTCGGCGACGTTCTACATTCAGAAAAGCTATAAAGGCCCTAAGATCTCAACTTCTATTCTTCTTGAATTCCAATCGCCTTTCGGGTAATACGATTAGGAATCATTTTAATCTTAAGCTTTGAATAATATAAATAAAGTTACACAGAATTGCCTATGTGACTCGTGACGAAGCAAAACGATGAACTCTCTCGTTATTAATATTAAATATGGAAATATCTTTGTTCGTAGTTCCACATGTGGTCTAGCTTCGTTTTCGTGGTTAAAGAAAAGTCACATTATCACTTTCTAGCCTCCACTGTCTCTAGACTTAAATCATACCAAAAATGATCCGTTGATTTTGAAAGAAAGACAAGTAAAATCTTACAAACACACTTTCGCATTTATAATAATAGTAAGAATGTAAAATCAAGTGATATTATGTATTTTTAACTTTGGTCCTGCCATTAAAAAGATTGTCCTATCTTCATTCGAGACTTATTATAGCGTCAGATTTGGAATTCTTGTCACGTTTTTGTATGAATTAAGGGCAAAAAGAGGTGACTTTGTCCCCTATTTTCCTTGTCGGATCGTGATATGCCAATTTATCTTTTTACGCCTTATAGTCGTGTTGCTTATTTATGTTTTTTATTTGAAGCGACGAGGGAAATGCAAGCTAACCGTTGATTGAAAATCTCAATCTCCAGATAGAGGGTATTTTTCTAATTAAGTGTTCATATTTTCATACTATTTAAAACGATTAATCGTTATTTAATAGGCTTCCTATTCAGACTAGGTTCATGGACAGAAAAAATAAATTACTTTTTATTTTCATTACTATTCAATTAAGACTTCAAGGTCCTATCTGACTTTCAGAGTCATAAAATATTTATATCAATTGTTATTTTTCATTTGATCAACATCACACCTTATTACATGAAATAATTACATAGTAAACTTTGATTACAATTGTAAATAATATAAGCCTTTACTTTTAATCTCTTAATTAAAATGGCGGGTGAAATAAAAGTTTATTTTGAAAGTAATTAATTGTTTCATAATGGGAGGGCTGAAATTACCCATTTGTTTCATTTGCTAGAACCTTCATTGCGTATATAATAAGCGTAACTGTGCTTTATGTGGTTCCCAGGTGTTTTGTTTTGCTTTAATGTAAGCTTAATGTTTGATACAATGTTTTAATATGGAGCAGTGGTCCATCGTAAAAGATTAATGGCCGCAAAAACAGATAATGGGTATGCTTTTTAAAATTGCTACATTTTAACATTTCTTATGATGTAACGATAACATGAGATTCTAATAAACAAAATACAATATGCCTTGGTTTTAATTTTTTTTTTCTTTTAAGTCGGGTTTATGCTTGTATAATAAAAGGAACATACTCTCAGTGCATATTCGAGAGAGAATTACTTCATACAAATAATATACAAACTTTAAAATCGCTTTGTCGGTATCATGTGAACCTTTTCATTGCTTCACGACCGTTTTACCATTACTGATATCAGTAACAATTTCGTGAACAAATTCCATCCAAAGGAACGCATTAGGCATTCACTCTTTATCTCGAAAAGGCAAAATAACGACCTATTTGATTCGTCCTAGTTCCTTTTCCTATCATTATTTATTGTTATCGTTTCCACCGCTCGGACCGCTTCTCCGTTGTTTATTTTAGTTAAACCATGATATTTGACATTTATTCGAGATCTCCCAATTCGGTTTACGGACAATATTTGTTCAGTTTGCCCCATATTATTTTTTATCGTGTTTGTAGGAAATACCCACATAGGAAGACATTGGTAAATAGAGATGGCATTGTCAACATTGCAGCGTTTTTGAACAATTTTATTTCCATTTTACCAGCATTGCTTATAACACTGAAATGGAAATTTATTGTGTCAAAAGTAATTTTGATACCAATAATTTTTTTTTATAAAATTGTTATTTATTTACTCTTTATATAAAATTCTCGAAGCTCTTTAAATTATGATGATTATTGCCCAAGCTCCGTTTCATTTCTAATACTTAATTTTAGACGTGGGTTTAGAACGTGATTTTAAAGTTTGAATTATCTTAACAATATAAATTAAAGAAACTTAATTTTAATATTATTAAGGTTTATCATGAATTATGTAATATGTCTATATAATTATTCACTAAATCATAATAAATAGCAGATTTGATGTAAATTTAAATTGTTTTTGCATTGCTCTTTTGAATGTTAGCTGAATTTAGGAATTTGGTGTATATATTACTATTACATATTTATTTACCACTAGAGAGAGCTATGGTGGTTCAGTGGTAAGGACCTCGGACTTAGATGATAAAGTGAGTGGTTCGAGAGCGAACGAGCGTGCGAGGTGCAAATGGATGGATTTTTTTTATCTGTACATTGTTCTCACTACTACTACTCGAAACGAAGAAGACATGTCGAAAAATTAAAAGTTTCATGACGACGACGACGTGATCTTTCAACCTGCACTTGGTCATCGTGGTGGATCATAGCCAGAACCCTCTTGGGAGGTTCATGTCGCTGCAGTGGGAACATATATGAGCTGATTATTATAATTTACCACTAGCTTATAAAGAAGAAAATATAGACACACCCAGAATACTCCCCGCATAGTCTTACCTTGGGATTTTGGGGATGGAATATTATGGGGATATTTCGTTTCTCGGATCTCAAGCTGTTTTTGTACCAAATTTCATAGAAATCGGGTTTGTCCTGAAGAAAAGATATATATACCTTCGCATTTATAATACAGATAAGAGAGAAAAACAATAAGTGACTTAGTTCGTACGCATATCTGTCTAGCAAGTTGAGGATAGCCTCTTACATTACATTCAAGGACATAGAAATCAAATTTATACTACAGCAATTCTAAAAGCCAATCGCTCAAGCATTTACCACCAGATCATAGACCAAACTGCGGAATGTTTCTATTAAATATTTCGGGAGTAACTCAGTAACCGATTTCGAATGCTTATTCATCAAACGTAGACGTTTCGAGAGCCAGTGGGGTGATTAATTAGCACCTATTGATTAGACTGAGTCGCCGCGTTTGATGATACAGGTGTTTGTATTGGCGTTTGCTCAATCTACTGTCACAGTTTACGGAGCTGGTGCTATGGTACAAATCTGTTTTAATTGTATAGAAAATTAACGTGAGGAGTCTATAAGGAAGGGTTTCTCGTATTATATGTAATTTACTAACAGTTATGTTTAAAGAATCATATTTTAACAAATTAATCTATAGTTATCATACAAATCTGAAGAGTATGTGTGTTTGAAGGCTTGAATATCTGAACTGAATAATGACATAATTACTGATCTGATTAAAAACCTTTTATAGTTGGATATGTACGTGATCCTTAATGGCGGCTTAATACGAGCAAAGCCCGGGCGAGACGCCAGTCAAAAAATAAAGTTTAAAATGTTTGACAACATTTGACATATGTCTATCTGTACTTGAGCGGCGTGGTATGAAATATGATCATAATCTCATAAGAGTTTGTATGCATATGATGGGAATACATAAACAGGATGTCCTTCTGATCATGTACAATGTATAAATAACATATACAAGCTTAGAGGCTTATACGATGATTGTTATTTATACGTTTGTCGAAAGTATTGAGTTTGGATTTAATATGAATAATATATCATAAATAGTGCACGTAGAGCCTTTAATCACATATCGAAAAATTGGCTTGTGGTGAAATAGACATTTATGAAAGTTACCGTCAATCTAAACAGTCATACGAATCGTATATAACTGGTGATTTTATAATATTGCGGATTATACTCTATGACTACAACGTACGTCAATGTAATTCCGGTGAATGTGTTTGTATGCCATCATGGACATCCATGATTAAATAAGACGTGATTTACGTGATTTAACACTATTTGCTCTGTTGAATGAAGATCAAAGGTTGAATGAAAGTGGCGTATAAATACATGAAAATTTACCATAACAATAATCTCTGCCTCTGTTACAATCCAAAGCAAATTTTAATCTACAAAATGAATTGACTTCAGTATGCAAAACAATCAATTCGCGTCATATTAATCAGTTTTTGGAATCTGCAAGCTAACGTTATAAATATATGTTTATTGATAGATATTTGCTGTTTAATAAACCAGTCAGAATATACACTAGTTAGAGTTAAAGAAGCGAAAAGAAGTATTAACAGACTTAGTCAAAAGAAATTATTAAAAGGATATGAAGTTGCAACGCAGTAAGATGTAGGTAATGTCACTCTCTAGCTTATAACATCGCTCCTTCGCAACGTGAAAAAGCAAACACACAAAGAAACAAATAAATTAATACACTTTCACATTTATACTATCAAGAATATTAATGAGATAAGAAATCGAGATGAGATAACATTTAGACATAATTTTTGGTGATCCTTTTCAGTTATTATCAATTATATAAAATAAATGCATTCATAAACACATATACAGTATTTATAAGTGTTTGTTTGTTTTTTCTCTACAACTAGGGAACCCTTAAATCATATTCACGAGAATATTCGTCCATTTTGCTTCAAACGTATCCGACGAGCAGGTGAGTTCCAAAAGTGACTAAACCTCATGCGGCCTTAGCTTAACCGTTTGCTATATTCGTATTTTTTTAACTCATATTTTTATTCACTTTGTCTTTGCCCACATTTTTTTACGTAGTTAGTTTTTTAATAGTTAGTTATTCAGTTTCCCACTACCGGAGTAAAAATAATGTGTGAAAAATTAGTGAGTTATATGAAAAAGTAAAGTTATTTTTGTAGTGTTATTTGATGTTACTTAGTCTATAAGTAGTCTGTCTACCTCTGTCCACAACACTACAGTAGATTGGAGTCATGTACCACTGTCTTGTGGACAGAGTTAGACAAATCGAGATCAAACAAACAAAATATGTACATATGGCGGCCTTATCGCTAGGTAGAGATCTCTTTCAGACTACCTTAATATTATTTAACAAATTTTTAGTTGACATTATAGTACGACTTATAATGGTATGTCGTCTCAACTCCAGTGGCGTAGGAATAAAGATTTTGATCTAGTGTTATTAAAATTTCCACCATATGATGGACTTCTTTGATATACTTTCCACCATTAAACGTTTTCTTGTTCTTCCTCTTATGAGAAATTTATTCTAAAACCAACGGTAAAAGGATTTTTGAAATCGGTCCTATAGTTACTGAGATTACTCTCCCACAAGGGCACAATCTCACAAATTAACAAATTTCACGTACTAATAATATTATAATAGATAAACATAGCTTAGCGTTCAGTTAGGCTCGAGTACAAATGATATTTTTGCAGTGAGGTTGCATCGAGGAAAACTGATTTTCGGATGAACATTTTTTGTGGCATGTTCGTTTGAAAATATGGTCTTTATTGGACTGTAAAAATTTGTGCTTCGAGATTTAGTTTGTTATAACATTAGTATGGCTGTGTAACTGCCTGTGTCTAACGTATACCTAAGGTATCACTGCAGATTCTAAAATGTGACCAGACGCCATCAACCGTTTTTTAAACGTTGCTAAAAATTAATTATAGTCAAGTTAGTGTCCGTTTTTTTGCCATAAGCGGGCAACTGAGGCGGTGGCTTGCCCGATGGTAAATGATCACCAGGGCCAATGAACAGTCGGAGAGGGTGCCTCTGCGAATGCGCTTTTACAGGAGATGGAATAAGTTGAAGCGTTAATTGGATTGTTGACGGGAAAGACAGTAACGTTCTACTATTTCACGACGATTTCCTGTAAGGGTTTGGTATTTCCTCGGTGCTAGTTGGCCCAGTTCGTACCGAAGCGTGCTCGACTTTCACATAGTGATCAAACGCTCTATTGATTAGATATTACGCGGATAGAATGAATGAAAAAACCATGTCATTCTATTAATATTATAAATGCGAAAGTTTGCAAGTATGGATGTATGGATGCTTGTTACTCTTTCACGTAAAAACTACTGAACCAATTGCAATGAAATTTGGTACGTAGACAGCTGGATAACTGGAATAATATATAGGCAACTTTTTATTCCGATATTCCTACGGGATACGGACTTACGCGGGTGAAACCGCGGGGCACAGCTAGTACTAAATAAAGTAACTACCAGCAACAGTTTAATGCTTACCTCGTCGAAAGAAAATCTTAGCAATAAGATAAAAACTCGACCCTAATAAGCAGGCAAGTTACTGAAGCAAATTTTTCTAGTTTTATTAAAACGCTAAAGGTCAACAGTTGAATATAAACACTATAAGGTAAACAGATGTCTGAAAAGAGTTAAAATGGCTTTCAATGGATGGCTGTATAAGAAAATTGGCACTCAAATTTTCTACATTTATTTTATTATTTGTGGGATCGGAGTTTATATACATTAAATAATCTTAACTTTTTAACCTACTTCAAAGCATATTAATATACTGTATAGTCAGAATATTGATATAGTATTAGTAAAAATACAAAATATTACAATATACTAGCCGTTGTTCCGGGCTTTGCACAGGATATAACAAAATAAAATACAACTTCAATGTCTCTCATAGTATAGTTTCTCTGGTGGTGAAAAATTTTCAAATCGGTCCACTTATTTCGGATCTTATTCTTCAAATAAACTTCAAATAACACCTTTTTTAATTTTTGTGTAATTAACAATACTTTAAAACAAATATAGACAGTAGATATATATAGTATTCTGTATTTTTAAGTTTTTGTTATGGACTAATGTTGTGAGAACTAAATAAAGATGATTTTTATTATTTATTATTATTATTATAGTAACTGAAATGACCACATGACTAATATCAAAGAGCCGTCACTCAAGTCAAAAGATATTACTTTATGTGCAGGGCTGAAATATCCAATGTTTTTCTTTGTCTCGCGATCATTGGACGACACACAGAATCCACTAAAAACACTGAAAATGTTTGGCTACATTTTTGGACAATATTGGTGTGGCTAGTGGCTAAAATGGCTTTGCCATATTGCATAGCACAAAGTATTGCTGGAAAAATATGTCCCCAGCTCTGTCTATAGGTATATCAACCATTCAATATTCTTTTATACCTCTAATGATGATAAACGGAAGACCACTAACACTCCTACACTGCTATTACTAAAAAAGAGTTTTATTTTTTTTTAATATTGCTCCAATGTCTGCTTCGGGTAAAATTTTTGCTAATTTGTAAAATCTGTGAAACTATGTTATTTAAACGAATTTTTCGCAAATTAAGCATAAGCATTTTTATCAATCTAGTATTTTTGAAATATTTATGAATTATGAAATCGCAGTTTAACGTTACAAACATTTTATCGGAATTTTCTCTTTAATTTTCATCATCACGCCAATGTGAAGAGGTTATCAACCATGATGAAATCCTGAATTGTTTTTTATCCATTGCTCGTTTTATTCATTTGTGGTAAACAGAGTAAGATGTCAACAAGCAACGTACGTTGGTAATCAATCTCGCTCGATGAGTCTCTGTCACTCGACCTGATATGCCACATCATCAATCAAAATGGAGCTCATTTCACGATGAATTCTAGAAGCGTCTATTCATTGTACTATTTTTGTCTCAAAAACATAATATATCTCTGCAAGGTTAGGGCGGTATTTGAGATATATTTAGGTTATTTTGGAATTTTTTGGCATAGCTTTTCTTTCCATTCGTAAATTTCCTAATATAATAAACATTTTTTCATAAATCTATTAAAATAATCATAAAATAAAATAATTAACAAAACCGAACCTTATTTTTTATTTTTTACAAAGATGTTATAAAAGACCTACTATAATATATAATATACCACAAGACTATACTTAATCCGAGTCTTCCTGCAATAAATCTTACTTGTAAAAGAATTACGGACACCATCTCTTCTAATAATAGCATTATTATTACATCATAATTAATATTGTAAGTAGTACTATAATGACATCGCGATAAAAACCTAATAAAATCATTGATAAAATGTTTTAATGACAAATCAAATTATGCTCTATATCTGGCATGCATATCTAGTTAGCTCTAATTTCTTGAATATTTACGACATAATTTGACGACCTCATGAGTTGATATTATGAGCTTTATAAGAAGGTAAAACTTTATGACTATATAATGTACCCGATAACGAGATGCATATATAAAGTCTTTGGCCTAATCTCTGTTCAAAGGAAGAGACATTGTATGAATTTGTTTAAGAGGTAAGTCGGACTACAAAAAATCGCCAGAAAAAGTATTATTTTTGTTAGATTTGACAGTTTCATAAAATATCAAAAAGGATTTAGTTGTAATTCTATATCCTAAGAGAAGTCTTTATCTTTAGCGTTGATCTGCTGGATGCTTTTTTCTGTCTTCATTCAGATAGATTTTTAACTCAGTTTTCTGCGGTTAGAGTACTTTACTTATAGAATGAAATTAATTGAATTTAACACACCTACAATTTACAATTTCATATAGCTAGAAAAGACGGAACCCACATAAATTGATATAAAGGTCGCGTAATTGTGATAAACCATTTGCAGAGTGTAGACTAAACAATATTTTTAAAATCTTTTATTCCACTCATTGGTCACGTTCTTATTTCCCCTCTCATGGCACGAGGTGTTTCCGCCTGTTAGTTTATCTTTTTAATTGAATCTGTGTATTTATGTATGTATATGTGTATCACACACAAATCTGTATAATAAGATTTGTGTGATTCTTTCTATTTAAACGGCAACTTGACTGATTCAATGTGCTCTTCCATATAAACTTTAAATGTGCTAAATTTTATACACCTCCGACCGCCCAATATTTGTACGAAGAGAACAAAATTTTTGTTTCACGTATATAGATTGTCTGATTTTTAGGCTCATGTCATGCTTAATACAATAATATCTCCTATTGCTTGTGTTTCTTTTGTTTCCTTTTATGTGAATTATGTATTGCCCAGGAGGCCATTACGGATCAATCTAAGGTGACCCGAGGCGAGAGGCTGTGAGAGAGTGATGTACCTAACTTTAGAGCTGGTTCGTTATGCGAACATGCGATAATGACAACATTTCTTGTAACGTTTAATTCGAAATTTACGAATAAATTTTTTCCTACACTCGTCAAAACGAAGATGTTCAATTCGATTATATATATTTTGTATTTGTTATCGCAGAATTTTCGACTGGGTGAACAAATTTTGATAATTCTTGATAAATATGAAAGCCGGTACCTTTGGTGGTGGGACCACTTAAATTTGCTTCAATTCTGACTATTCGAAGGTGGTTTAGATTTTTGTTAAAATACTTTCAGAACCAGTGGTACCCAGCTGGGGGTCGTTGTCCGTGATCCGTGTTTTTTCAAAAAGTATTATTTCTATCCCAAGTCAATGCGGGCAAGCAACAAATACTCAACATATTGCGTTTTAAAACACTCATTATAACAGTTAATTTAAGTACGCTTTTTCAAAATTTAATGCAATAAAAGGAGCACGAGCTAATTGTTATAACGGTATACCTACTTCAGGGCATTATGTGCTGTTCTATTTTACAATATTGTTGGGACCAAAACCCAGCACTACAAATTGTGTGAAATTATAGGTCCCACCTCTACAAAGGAATGATAAGGCGACGAGGCGCACAGACTATAGGCATCACCATTTAGTGGCGATCCATGTACCGAATCGGAGCGGATCGATTCAATATTCTTCATTCGAACCGAGACGGACTCGAACAGGACCGGAAATCCATTTTCCATTAATCCTCCTTCTCAGTTCCTTTTTGCCCTAAAAAAGTGGGCAGCGCAAAGGCTCTACCTCCGCGAATGTTCATGGGTGGTGGTGGTAGCTTACCATCAGGTGAACCATTCGCTCAGTAGCCCGCTATGTCATGAAAAACATGCTTCCTGAATGTGTGGTTCACGAGAAATATAATCTGTGGCTTTTCAAGAGCAGAGATAATGGGTAGTTTCTTGGTAAGCGCGATACATCCCAGGCCATGGCCTGCTAGTTAGCTAGGACATGTAATGTGTACCTAGCTAACTAGCAGGCGAGATCCTCAAGCGCTTCCCTATAGTCCAATAAAAAGAAATAAAATGACACAACATGGAAATCCATTTCATTGTCATAATGTGTCTCTTAATAACTTAAGACGTAGTCCCATGTAAAGTACAGTCGCATCTGTTGTATGAGTCTTCAGGGAGGTCTTGAAGGATTGAGAAAGGCAAATGAGGTGAGCAAAGTTCTTCGATATAGCATTGTATATTACATACTAAATTATATGTGTATCAGACATGAGATTGCTATACATCTTATAGCAATATCTCTTTGAATTGATAATCTATAAAGATGCTAAGAAATATAAAATCATATACGTATCATAAAACAATTATGAGTTAAAGTTTTCTTGTAACGATTAGTTGGAAATTTAACGTATTTTATTATATACTACGTTTACAATATGTAAACAACACAGGGCGAGCTGAAAAGGTTTCCATCTTATCACATTATACATACAGCGGCCCGTCAGTGTTTTATAGTTTGAAATGCTCTCGCGTTATCTTATGTACTTATGTCTCTCAAAGAACACCTGTCTCTAGGAACTTTTTTAATCTTCACTATACACACACAGAATGTTAACATGTTCTCATAAAATATCACAATTTCAGCGAGAAAACTGCAAAGTTCAAGAAAGCTGACATTTGAGGAGAATTAATGTGTGGTTACGAGACATACGATAGTTTGCTATGCAAGAACTTTGCCCCTTGAAATATGTTTAAATGTGCGAACTTCATGCCAGATATTGGCAGAGGAGAAATTAATTGTATAAGTTCTGTGAAAATACTCTGCAAGATGTGATTTTTATGTAGTTACACAATAGTGAATGAGACCACAACGTAAAAAAATAGTACCCCGGCATTACAAATAATTATTAGAATGTGTAATCACATATTTACGTCATTTATGGAACGTAGTGAAACTTCAGCTTTAAAGAAGGTTTGCGATGTTACAATGGAACCTATAACCTAATTCCTTGTTACAAAAATGGGCACAGACGTCCCTGGAGAGCTACTACTACTCCTGATCTCAAAAATCTGTTGACAGCCACACAGTTATCGAGTAACAAAACAAAAAAAAATAATACCTGCGGTAAAAAACAATAATTTTAAGGCGATATCATTTTGAACAAGTAAAAAATATATATCGCATCGTTCGTTTTCGATCTCTTTTATGGTTACTAATTGTGCTAGTTTATTAAATTACTACGTAGTATTATTTTTTTTATGATTATAAATTTTACAATAAATTTCACTAAATTAAAAATTTTCCACACAATTTTACTCTGCACTCGATTAAAAGAGCAAATGAATTTAGCAAAGCGTCAGGAAAAGACAATGGAGTTATTTTAAAACGTTAACAACAAATTCAGAATACGCTATCTCGAGTTCGTGCATAACTGACATTCCGAAGATTGTTTAAGACCATCCGAGGTGTTTATTTAGCCAAGTTTAAATGAAATGAAGTCGGTACGAACTGGGAAGTTCGTTCAATTAACTGGTACGATTATGCGTCGACTACGCTCTATGGTCCAACTTTGAGTTAATAACTGTGCTTGTTATTTCTAAATGGTGTTTGGAGTACTTATTTAATTCTGGTCGAATAATGTGTGCTGTGTGTAATTTGGAAGTTATGGGGATGGTATTGGGAATTAATCGTGAAATAGTATTTTTTTTTTATTCAAACTTAGTTTCTGTATGACGTCACTGGACTTTAAAATGACTTTACGAGGTACTTAATTAATTAATCGCTTCAAAATACATATAAAGAAATTGTAAACCACAGAATATGAAACAGCCCCCTACAATCTAATAAAATATTCAAGGTCCACCTATATACCCAAATCACTTTTACACGAGAATCTCTGGATACGATGTAAATAATATTTGAAATATAATTTTAACGTATCCTGTTAATATTTGTTCTAAAAAACCATTTAACCTATAAGACGTACGTCTGTCTAGTGTTCGTCAAAATTAATGAATTCACTGATGTCAAAAATATTTGAATAATAGCAAATAATAACACACAATTTTGTACATACCATCATCATCATCATCAACATCATTCATATATATAATATCTTCCCACTATAGGGACACAGGCCTGCGGCCTACGGGTTGGCAGATGTCACATGTCGTCGAACTTTTGATTCTTGGACATGCCTCCTCACGATGTTTTCCTTCACCGTTTTAAGCTGTGATAATGTTAACTACATGTGCAGATAAATTGAAAAATCAATTTATTTCCTACACTCTCGCCCGGTCTCGAACCCCGGTTTATCGATTTTGAAGTCCGAGGTTTTCACCACTGAGCCACCACTGCTTTTTACATGTCATGTACATACCAAGGTTAGCATCATTCACTCATTAACATTTCCTAAGACTACTATGAATCGATTTCACCAATATCAGATAAACTAGCCTATAAAATAAATTGGGGAAATGGTTCGGATCTTTTGCCCCATGATTGATGATTCCTTAATTAATCTTGCTCAAGTTGGCCCAGCCTCTCCTTGATTACAACTTCAAATGTATTTGTCATTTAGATTATCGATTTTGGGAGCCTATCTATGGACTATGACACCAATTAGACAACTTTGGTTTGGCCAGTACTGAATATATCTTTTTATATATATAATATATTTTTATTATTTAGTTATAAGTTGGAATATAAGTTGGAACATGTGACTTAATTCATTAAAAAATTATATACCGTTATTTAATTTTTAGTTTTATAGCATTGAAATGCCTTATAAATGAGAAATTTTTGAAAGAATAGAAAAACCGGTGACCGAGAGGCTAGGCGTTGCTACATTTAGGCAAGAAACGCGGGTTCGAATCCCGCCTCGTGATCAAATTTTTTCTATACTTTCAAAAATGTATACCATGATTTTAAGTGTCCTCTGCAAAAATTCATCCAATGCAATAATTCATTTGGTATACAAATATCATAACGTGTAATATTCTGATATATGAATAACTGTTCTACACGCATGCAGGTACTTTCAATTTTTATTTATTTTTACGTAAGTATATTTTATTGCTAGAATAAATAATATTAATAATAATAAAATGAATAAATCGCGTTTAAAATCCGTTTAAAAGTCTTTACTTCTATTTTAATACTTTACTAAGCTATTTTATTGTTTTAAATCGGAAGAAGAGTTCGTGTATCTAATAATAGTAGGGTCATAATAGTGAATATATACAATGTAGCGTAAATAATAAGATGAATTACAATTGCTATATTATTGATAGTCACGAATGATTAAAAGGTACATTATTACGGAACTGATAAGTATTAAAAAGGAAATCTCAATTTTAAACTTAGCAAATAGGTATTTCTGAGTTTCAATTATTCTTTGAAATCCTGTTTTAATTAGTTACTGAAAGTGCCCATTGTGTTATATTAAATTTAAATTGAACAGAAATCTTTAACCATTATGTTAATTGAATCTAAGCTAAATATGAAAAAGAATCCATGGATAAAAGAAATAATTTTTAAATCCTAAGGCATTAAAATTTTTCTTGAATATTAGTTATAGTTAAGGATAACTATGTAGGGACATACAGTAAGATTTTATATATGTAATTTCGAGTCATTAGATTCACGCATTAAAACTTTGAGTCTATTGACGTCACTAAAATTCGCTCAAAAGATCCTAAGTACCACGTGGACCAGTTATCGGTTCTCATCATAAACAATTATGCTATTGTATTGAGACTTTTTCACATGTTTATCGCAACCAACATACGCTGTGTATAAGTATTATAAATAAAAGAAAAATATTCGTTTATTCTATTTTTTTACTTATGAATTTTGGGTATAAATTATGTACAAATTTATATTGATGCAGCGGTACAAGTTAACAATCATTGAAACCTATTATAGGTTTCAGCATTGTTCTATTGGAGATCGACACCATACAGGTGGCTTACTAAAACAATAGTTTATCCCATTTTGGGCCAAAATCCATCGCGTATAGCCAATGAACAATACACCTTCCTAGAATCTATATTACCATTTTAGATCAATGCGAATTTCGGAAATTGGTTCAAATTTCCACGCTTGCCTGATCATTATTTTGGGAAATCTATGAGTACAGGGGTATAGACACGTTAGTAGTATTACCTATTTTGTGGTTTAGGTGTTTCAGTCAATTGCAAAGAAAATTGAAAATTGCAAAGATTTGTACACACTATTTATTTTACCTACGCTAATATTATAAAGAGGAAGAGTTTGTATTTTTGTTTGTTTCTTTGTAATGAATAAACACAAAAACTACTGGACCGATTTAAAAAGCTGCAACTTCGCTGAGTGACATATACAATAGGCTATATATGTACTACGGGCGAAGCCGGGGCGACCTGCTAGTTGGTAAAAAAAAACAGTTAGTGTAAGGAATTACTGTTAGCTTTAAAACTATATAATTAAAAATAATTTGAAAACAAATTTCATAAATTTCGGTTAAAACTTGTTTATACACCGGATATTATTTTCGACACTAGTTATATTGGAAAATAGCAAAAATTTTGTTATACTTAAAACACATTTCAAACAACAACGGAGTTCATAAAACGTTGTTCATTGAATATTGGAATTTTCGTGTTAACATTTTACGTGTTATTCAAAAATACTTGCATTTAAAGAAATAAATAAGAACATCTACACTTAAATAACATTATATGATTGAATAATAGATATTGTATGTTTCAATATTTTATAATATACCTAATATGATTATATAAAAATACAATACCGAAGCGCAAAAAATCTTTCAATAATAATATAATTGGAGTAGAACGAGGAAATTCTAATAGCCAGTGTAGATTTATATCTTCTATTCTTTAGCTCATTAATTACGCTGTCTTGTTATCGCAATCTTTCCATAATAAATAATATTTAATGTCTATAATTATTTGGATATAATTCCTGTATACAAATCTATCTATTATTTTTAATCGCAATTTTATTAATTGAATAAGTATTGTATTTATGTAAAACTTTGATATGGCTAAGACGACTACTTATGAAGACTTAAATCCTGAATTTTGATTTGTATTAGACCGTGTGTTTCTGCGTTTCTCCAACAATGTATATGCTTGAGGAGCACTCACACACGCGAGCAAACAGTGATTCGCGATTTAATCGCTAATTTAGTTCAAGATAGAGTCTATGGATTGCTATCAAAGAGTATTTTCATCGGTTCACGTTTGCGTCCCTTATGTCAACATACAGATATGAGAATTTTTAGATATAAGCAGCGCACCTGCCGCCCCCCCCCCCCTCCAAGATCTTTCTAACCTCTGACTGTCTGTCTCTCTCTTCTTCATGCGTAATAACTAAAACTTTTTTCGATTACGGTTTTCCTAGCGAGAGCCTTCTCCCTGAAGTACATATCCATATCCCAATATCCTCTTATTTTTCTATGCAGCTAGGAGTCTATTACATTTCAAAGGACTATTTTTTTAATAAAGTTAATCTGAAAGTAACTCTGTCTGTCTGTCTTTTCTTCACGCCTAGAAAACTGATTTGGATGAAATTTGGTGCGAAGATTAATTGAAATTTTGTATCCCGGAGATAGGAACGTGAACGAAGCCACGAGTGGAAAGCTAGCAATCGAGTAGAAATTATATTTTCTTATTAAAATTGATGAAATTATATTGTTCTCATTATGATCACATTTTCGTTTACGGGTTATAAATCTTAATTATGTTCCAAACAAAGCAAGGAAATAGACTGAGCGATGCCTGAACTTAATTAACATTCGTACCTAATGCAATATTAATATCGGACAAAGGAACAATAATCTCCTAACTTCACTACTGGACAGTTCTTCATTAGAAATGCTGAACATTTTTTTTCATAGCGGGCATCTTAGCTGGTGATTTGCCTGATGGTAAGCGCTCACCACCACCCGTGGACGTTTGGAGAGGTAGTTTTTTTTATAATACAAATTACAGTACCTCTGCGAATGCGCTTTATCGAGCCTAAGGGTTACAATACATTACAATAATACAATTCAATACGAAACATTACAATATATTTTATAAATGTATAAGATTAACAGATGAACATGAAAGAAAGCAAAAAAGGAAAGAATATTTATGAGATATTTAACCTTATAAGTGTTTCTTTCAGGCGGCCTTATCGCTTATAAGCGTTAATACCGCGCAAGTTTTGGATAGGATTTCTTATAATTTAACATTAGAGTAGGTGATGTTCAAATAAATTACGATAATTAAATGAATTAAAAAAAAAAAACAAATCGGGGTATTGGATACGATCGACAAGTGGAAAGCCACTCTATCAGCTCAGTTGATCGTTTATGGCATTAAAAATATCCCTGTACGAATAATAGTGACATTACGTTATTAAATAATCCTGCTTATATAATATTATAAACGTGAACGTTTGTATCAATGTAAAGATGTTTGTTAATCTATTACGTAAAAACCTCAGTTGATCTCAGATCTGTATAAAATTTAGGATAGATTAAAACAGGCTATATTTTAACTGGATTCTAAGCGAGTGAAGCCGCAGGTTCCAGCTGGTAAGAAATAAATAGCAACCTATCATTTGAAGTGGGCGAAAAAAATGAAATCATGTCAGATAATTTTGAGATCAATGTCAACAAGCGACCTGGTTAACAGGCCGCCATTACTTTCGGGTCGCGAGTTACGATAAATGAGTCTTTAGAGCTACTTTATGAGATTATTTTTTCCTATTCTGCTTGATTTTAAAACGTTGTTGACGAATGCTTTGCTATTTGGGCACGAGAGCTTATTATGTTGAGGGTTGACGAGTGTTATTCATGTCGTTTAAAGTTATATCCAGAGACGCTATTTACTAAACACGAGCAAAATATAGTAGCATTTAATATAATTTATTCGCTTTATTACAACAGGAATAAAGAGTAGCCTAATCCAGATTAAACATTTCTTTAAACTATCTTATAGTACTAAGTACTTATAAAATTTCGTGACTGTTGTTCGACGTTGAGGTGTTCTACTATCCACCCGACTTCATCTTCAGATCAGCTCAATAGTGTGAGCATTGTTACAAACATACAAGTATGAATAAAAAACAATGCTGTACTAAGAGTATACTAAGGGATATTGACCAGAAAAGGGGAAGTTGTTTTGATGAAAAACTTACACATATGTATAACATTAAGTTAAAAGTCAGTTTATGATTTTCAGACATATTTGTACCGCCGAAATAGCTCAGTTGGGAGAGCGTTAGACTGAAGATCTAAAGGTCCCTGGTTCGATCCCGGGTTTCGGCAAAAGTTGTTTTTGTAAATCAAGCTATTTCATGTGTACGTTAAATTTAGTGCGCATCAGGAACAAATTATTATTTTTTAATTGACTTGCTTATGTCAGAAATATATAAAATAATGGCTTGGTCAAATAGAATAAGCATTCTTGGCCTGTCGCCGCTTTATGACGCTGAATAAAAAGAACAGAAGGCGTTGGTCTATAGCACTTTTGACTAATTTTTGCAGCCAAAAATAGTATGTTAAATGAATTTCACTGTAGTATATAGCTACAATATATTCAATTTTTAACCCTAGATATAACAAGAGGGGTGTTATAATGTGTTTATCATCAATATCTGTCTACGTGTGTTCATTTGAAAGCCGCATTTTATGGAGACTGCACGGAAACCTTGCGGCCTTCGGTCATAGATGCGGCCGCCAGAAAATGGTAGATTAAATAATTCTCCACAACATCCTCGATAGTGGTAACAAAAGATAGTGCTTAGTTATTAAAATACACTATGTTAAGTTTGAAATGGACTTTTGCTTGCAACTCATAGTGAGTTCGATCTTTTTTATTTGATTTTAATGTCATCGGTATACAAGCCCATAAATAATCAAATTAAAGTGTTGGCACTTTTCAAAAATAAACCGTGAATTAAAATTTAATTTTATTAGCATAATTGATATACAGTAAACTAAAATTTGATTAGATAATAGTTGAATTAATTGAAGAAGAGTTTAAATCCTGTGAAATGTTAACATTGCTTCTTGATTAAATTATTTTTGGTAATATATTCAGTTAATATTAATCTTCATCGGCATGTTAAGTTAACAAGTGTGTGTCAAGTAATTAAGTGTTAAGGTTCAATTAAACGATTATTGAAGACGCGCTGTTTTGTATCGCGAATTAATTTCTTGGAAAGCTGTTTATTTTAATACAGTTTGTGTAATATTTTCATAGGTAATAGTCATACTCTGTGCTTTATTTATAAAAATTATTTAGTCTATACTCAAAGTTATTTGAGTATAATACTCAACTGATAATACGTAACTGACTGACATAATGATCTATGAACACACAGCCCATACCACTCGATGGATCGGGCTGAAATTTGGCATGAAGATAAATGTTATGACGTAGGCATCCACTAAGAAAAGATTTGGATAAATTCTACCCCCAAGAGGATAAAATAGGGGATGAAAGTGAAATATGAAAGTTTATTACGCGCGGGTAGTTAGTTGTATATAACAACTGTTTACTTTATTTGTAGTATAGTCTGTTTTATAATAGCGTTAACAAGCTTTTCTTAGGACATCTGTTTAATTTTACAGTGAATGTCAAAATATTGCCTCGTTTTGTTCTAAATTCTAGAATTCTGAAAGCTCACAATCTGTTGGGTAATGTTATTCACCAAGAAAGAAAGGAGACTTATACAAAATTAGAGTCAAAAATTAAAAAAAAAAACTTTTAAATACGTACTAAAATACGATATTATCCCTACTAGTCCCTACTAATCCCTACTAATATTATAAATGCGAAAGTAACTCTGTCTGTCTGTCTGTCTGTTATGCTTTCACGCCTAAACCACTGATTCGATTTTGATAAAATTTGGTATGAAGATAGAACTGAACTTGGGAAAGGACATAGGATACTTTTTATCGCGAAAAAAGGGTAGAAAGGGTTGAAAGAGGGGATGAAAGTTTGTATGAAAGTTCGTTATTGTCAAACCGATTTTGTATGACTTGGTATGAAGATGAAGCTAAACGTGGGAAAAAACAAACCATACTTTTTAATGCGAAGAAAATACTCCTTACCATGTCGCGCGATATAAGCGAATTCTACGCGGGCGAAGCCGCGGGCGAAAAGCTAGTACTCTATAATTAAAGCCGAAGTTCTCGCTAAATAAAAAAAATAATAAATGCATTCAATTTTTCAAACCGATTTTCTTTTTTTCACAATTTTAAATGTTATACTTTTAGTAGTAGAATATTTGTCTTTATAATATTTAGTTAAAATGTGATTTGAGATTTGTGAATTTAAAATAACCTCCTTACTGAAAGAAAAGTATTATATCTAAACTTTAAACCTATTTTTATTGAAAGACTCCAGTTTGTTCACGTTCAAAGTTCGTGCTAACGACGTCGTGGGCACCTGGTCGTTTTAAATAATTTTTTTATAAAATTTCTGCATAAATATATAAATACGTAAATTGCAATAATACAAAATATCGTTATATTTTATGCTTGTGCTATAAAGCACGGCCATCTTATTGTAAAAGTTAGTAGCTGTAGTCAGTCTTTGTCATGAAATGAAACATAACTTTTACGTCGTTAAAACTTGCTCGATACAATTACTACTTTTTTTTTTTTTTTTTTTTTTTATGTTACAGTCGGCAATGGAGCTGGTGGGACGCCTAATGGTAAGCGCTACCACCGCCCATGAACATTTGAAGAGGCATAAGGACCATTGCAGACCTTACGCCTCTACAAATGGATTGCCGACTTTTTGGGAAGGGATTAAGAAAGGATTGGACATAGGAATAAAGGAAAGGACTGGGAAGGGTAAGGAAAAGGATATGGGCCTCCGGCTCCCCCACTCACCGAACGAAACACAGCAGAATGCTATTTCACGCCGGTCTTCTGTGGGGGTGTGGTACTTCCCCGGTGCGAGCTGGCCCAATTCGTGCCGAAGCGTGCTCGACTACCACATACAAAACTACTGTTCACTGTTTTACACCTTCTGGTACTATTTCATTAAATACTGGTCGGTAGTTGAGAATTATATAAGGGCCACGTACAATGTACATGTCGAATGGTGATTTTTTTAAATCGATCGAGTAGTTTCTGAGAGTAGCGCGTTCAAACAAACAAACAATTTTTTCAGCTTTATCAATATTGTTGATTAATAGATGTAATAAACAGTAGTCTTATGAGACGTGATATTGATTTTAATGAATCTGATGTGTAGTGTACATTAATTTATTCTTGTTTCTTTAAATATCTTAAATTAGGTCTTACCCAATACCTATATTGAACCTATTCTCTGAACTAAAATTCCTCTCTCTTTAAACGAAATGACCCTTTTCATTATTTCAAGGTAATTTGAGATTCAAACGTTTTTTTAATTTACGAAACACACCACCACACCTGAATCATATTTACAGAAAGCGACAGTTCCTTGCCATCATTGTTATATACATATAACATGTTATGTAGAATTAAAATGTAAAATTTTGACAATTTTATTATTTTAAAAGAGTAACAGAGTTTTTTCCCGTATCTTCTCTGTAGAAGTTGTTTTCGGAGACGTTGTTAAATTTTAAAACTATGTTATGACGACTCAAAATGGGTTCTATAAGAAGTCTAATTGAATAAATGGGTTTGAGTTTGAAAAATATGTACACAATAATGATTATACTGAGATATTACATTCAGCCACGTTTCTCCTCAAACTAGAAACATTAATATGAACTCTGATCACCCATCAAGCCGTGCAGCAAAACGTTTCAATTTACTCCGGATTAGCATTCAAACAGTTGCTTAACCACTACAACTTGGTCTTCCCATCCCTTCTCAACGTTATCATTACAAGACAAATACGGTGATACAAGTTCAGAACTGGCAGGTCAATGTTAATTAGACGCTAGTTTGTGTTACGTGTGCTGTATTGCAGTAAGTATATCTGCCATTTTGAATTGCTTCTGCTATATATCGAGGTATGTTAATACGTCTAAAGGTATGAATATAAATGAGAAACATAAAAATATATTATAGTTTCATCAAACCTTTGAGAATAATAGCTTATCTGCTTTTAAACCACATTAGCACCTATGTTTTCTTGATAACTTTTATTGTAGCATAATATATCTTGCAGTTATCTTTATATTACGAAACTTAAAGCATTAGATCATAATAGAATTGTTGGTTGCTTAAGAAAAACAATCTTATGGTCGTTTAGTATGACAGTCATATAGAAGCTGATAAAAAATCTATCATGCCAAAGTTTTCAACCCCATGCTACCTACAGCTAATTCAGATATATTGCAGCTTTGATCTTTTCTTTACAGTGCTATAAACTTCCTCTTAAACCATTCTATATATAAAAAGACCCGCTTTCAAATACGTGATGTAGCATAAAAATTCTAAACATACATAAGGACAGACAGCGGGACGCCTTGTTCTATGCTATGGTATTATAACATAAGAGCACAAGAGCACTTGCCAGTATTCTAAATAGCCATTTTCCCATCTTACGAGCAGCCCAGCGCCACGCAATCTGTTTTCGTTAAGTTCTGAGACGTGACTCGGTGGAAATGAAGGGATCGTCTAATGCCACCCCAGTGTGAGCTTTGAGTTACTTAATTGATGCGTATCAGGGACCATAGGATTAGACCTAGGAGTAATGTGTGAGGCGGAGTATAGATTATACGAGATCAAACTGTAATTAATGATATCGTTTATAATGAACGTTTACCGCGATGCTTGATGATCTAGTTTTTACCCGACAGCGATAGAAGGCAGGTAATGATTTTTGAGCGTATGTTTGTTATGTCATATATGTCAATTTCCTAAATGTGTTGTTCAGACTAAACTACTGACGGAATCTTCAGAAGTATGGTAATGACATAGGCTGTTTAAGGTATCAAAATGGCGACCATACATTAAATAAATGGGTGGGCGCCATCAAAGCCATTAAAGGAATTGTAATAAAACTAAAAATAAAATTATTAGAAATTTTGAAAGAATAGAAAAAATTTGATCACGAGGCAGGATTCGAACCTGCGTATCTTGCCTAACCGTAGCAACGCCTAGCCTCTCGGCCACCCGGCCAAAATTTCTAATTTATAAAGCATTTCAATGCTATAAAACTAAAAAAATTAAATTTAACAAAGGCCGCGTTCCATCGATACAATATTGTAATCATTGAAATAATGTTTCGTATTGGTTGTGATGGTTCTTAATCATCTCAATAGATGGCGTGGGGTGCCCCTTAGGCACATGAAACCGAAAGAATAGAAGAAATTTGATTACTGTGGCAGGATCACGGGTGGCCGAGAGGCTAGGCGTTGCTACGGTTAGGCAAGATACGCAGGTTCGAATCCTGCCTCGTGATCAAATTTTTTCTATTCTTTCAAAATTTCTAATTTATAAAGCATTTCAATGCTATAAAACTAAAAAAATTAAATAAAATTATTTTTTTTGAATTGAAATACCTGACTGCTAAATATTTATGAACTTAAATGAGAAAAGTAAGTAGCACAATTGTTGTAATATCTAAAATGCAACTAATGCGTTTTTGACTGCTCATTAAATAGTATGCGTGTGTGTATGTAAGTATCTATGTGTATTGTAGTAATATATATACCTATATATATGTTTATTATTATTTTTTACTAATGTTAGTTTCATTATTATTAGTTTTTTGTCTCTTCATCTCGTTTGATTCCCTTCTTCGAAACTCCACCTAACCATAATATCCTATCCAAAGGTTGCCTGGCAGAGATCGCTTATAAGCGATAAGGCCGCCTATTTAACCTTTAAATGTTACTTTCCTTTCTTTTTTTCTTCTTCTTTGTTTGTTAATCTTCCTCATTTATATGTGTTAAATAAAGTATATTGTATTGTAAATAGCGTATATGTAGATTAGTCAAACTAAACGACGTAGATTGAAACCTAGGTCTCTCTCTCCCGTGTTCAACAAAGTATTGTTTGTCCTTACATAACTACACAAATGTGTAGTTTTGATATGACGGCTTATTTTGTATTTAACAGGAATATGCTGTATTCTAACCGCATTTGTATCTCACAAAATAGTAGAGAATATGAAACCTTACTTCCTTTACCTGACTTATATATCCTCAAGCTTGAAATATTGGTACAAATTCCAGAAGACCTCCGCTGTTGGAGCAGTTTAGTTAACACTTCTGATTGTTTTACCTTGAAAGTTTTTCGGGAGTTTTTAAAATGGTTGATTTTATAAGTTTTGAGATGCTGTTTCCACGTTTCTGTTAGCTTTTCAACTCGCCTCGCCACTGTGGAAAATTATGTTTAAAAGCAGTTTTTAACGGCATTTGTTTTCGGAGTAATTTACAGGTGAAAATATCGAAGGACAATATAGACTAGTGAAAGTTTTCAATAAGTGACGCGGTGATAATCTTCATCATACAACAGAGTGAACGAGCTACGCAAAGTGTTAATTAATACTCGTTTTTGCGAGATAGCTCTCTTCCACCTCTTTTTAGTATGGTATCTCAAGTAGGCCTGGTATAATATTTATCTTTCCTCTTCTTGCTCCTATAATTCCTGTTACTTTGGGTTTGGGCAGTGGGCTACTTGTACCAACGTATCGGTCGCTGCTCGCCGAGAGCCGCTTGCGCCTTGACGGACTTATCTTTTTAATTACTAAATAGTCTGCTAACTTGGAGTGCCACGGGCATTCTTGTTAATAGTAAAAATACTTACGATAGCTTTTGTAGCATGATGTAGCATGATTCAGCTACATCATGCATCCATCAACTTGGATGCATGCATGATGTAGCTGCATATTATAGTTTGGAAGCATTCGATTTTTATGTACTTTCCGTTTTCTATAAATTTTCTATTAAATTCAATCAGAGTTTTGATTAAAACATCGAATAATTCATATTAAATAAATGAAAGCGGTAGCAAATATACTTACACAAATATCAATAAAGAATAAATTTTGTTTGATATATAGGCTATATAAATCAGTACTATTAGATATCTAATACGCATCTCTAATATGACCTCGCAACGATAAACAATTTTCCCTAATCAGATAATATTACTGCGAACTTGTAAATCCGATTTTAAAGTTAGAATTCAAGACGCCATCAAAGAAAATCTTGCAGAATTTTCGATAAGGATAACCTGCTTTATTATTATAAAATTGAGGGATATTCAAAGTTTTCTTATAACTCACAAGAGCTTGTTTAAATTCGAGGTAAAGGGCTGCCGATCTCAATCAAACTTTGTCGACTACTCAGACTTAGTAAGTTTGTCAACTTATGCAAAACGTGTTTCAAGATAGGGGTAATTAGTCAACACTTTTTGAAGTTTCCCGCCGTTTTTAAATTATGATTGTTTTGTGTAATTATATTTCAACAGTTTAATTTTCTGTTTATATTTAATTATAAGGTATTTAACTTTCTCTTCACTCTGGAAAATCTAACACAGATATCCACGACCGTGGATAATAGTAAAGTTGTTTAAATCGATCGTAACAAATAAACTCACAAATCTTTCCTCCTTACGATATTAATAAGATTGACGATTCGAATGTACTTATAATATCTTAACTCTGCCGGATCTAACATCAAATTGAAATAGAGACGCTAAATACTAAATGAAGTTGACTCATGCGCAGTGCAGATTTGAAAAAACAAACATTCCTTAAAGTCACATAGAACAAAGAGTCACATAGACTATACTATATAAAACTATCCTACATAGGATTTGTCCCAAACTTCGAACAGTAATTGTACGATCCCATAAACAAAACGGAACCGTATCTCCTAAATTCAATTGCACATCCGATGCTAATCAAACACTCCTTTGTATTAACGGAGAGGATATTAATTCGAACCATTCCCAGTGCAGGTCATCTTAAGGTAGAATTGTCTAATAAATTACAAGTGAACAAGTTCTCGACAGATGTAGTGGCGTGGATTGATATAGCGAGGAATTCACGCTGAAACAGATCTTGGGGTTGATTTGTATTCAGGATAAATATGGCTTGGATAAACTCAAGGTATATAAATACTGTAATGGGATGTCAAAGGTAAGGGATACCCTTTGACGAATATTTTAGGTCCGTTTATCGTGAAATTATGTTTGGATATTTTGTAATTTTTTTTGCTTTTGTTTAGGATGTTTTGATTATGGATTTGCACCCTTTTTTGTTTACAATGTGCTGTGGTCACGTAATTCTTGTGTGTTTACTTATTGTGAAAATTTTAGTATTAACATGGTTATGTTATTTTAGCGAATAAAAAACAAACGGTTCAGTGGTTTGATTTTATAGTTCAACTTTGCGAAGTATTACGATAAGTGGTGATTTACTTTGACACGAATTAGGTCACTGTTGTATTGATTTATTTCCAATAATTATTATCGTCATTTATTTATTAGTCTTCGTACGTACAAATATATTATTAATATACTGAACAAAATTTGAGTGTAGGAATCGAGTATGCTTCGGCACGTATTGGGTCAGTTTGCACCAGGAAAAGTATACTACTGCCCCAACGAAGATCGGCGTGAAATAGTAGCTTGCTACTGTGTTTCGTTCGGTGAGTGGGTGTGCCAGAGGTCCATATCCCTTTCCTTACCCTTCCCATTCCTTTCCTTTATTCCTTGAATCAATCCTTTCCTTATCCCTTTCCAATTTGAAGTCGGCAACCCATTTGGAGAGGCGTAAGGTCTTCAAACGACGTTACGCCTCCCAAATGTTCATGGGCGGTGGTAGCGCTTACCACCAGGCGACCCACCAGCTCAATTGCCGAAGGTGAAATAAAAAAAGAAACTTTAAATAAAGAAACGAAAAGGAAATGAATATGACTGAAATGAATGAAGCTACATGCCTGATGTCAGATACTATTTTTTTTCCTGTTCTTAATTTTTTTGAAAGTATCAATGCAGATCGAAGAACTTTCCAATTTCTCTGTGAACTTCTTCCACCTTGAACCACTTCTAAGTGTGGGGGTCGAGCACGCTTCAGCATGAATTGGGCCAGCTCGCCCTGGGGAGTAGCACTACTGTGTTTCCCAGTCCCTTCTTTCATTTCCCTCATCAATCCTTTCTTCAAAAGTTGGCAATCCATTTGCAGCTTACGGCTCTGCAAATGTTCATGGGCGGTGGTAGTGCCATCAGGCTAAAAAAACTTTATTGTAGTTGACTACCTATGTAACCTGGTCTATGTTTAATAGCTCTTTGTAAATACAATACCAATATACGTAATATTTATAAGAATAAACAGGATAATTGCTAAGCTCCAAAGGCCAGCACGTGTGCCCGCCGGTCCTTTGAGTCAAACGACTGGCAAATTAAGTTTTAAAAACGTTTCGCCGAGGTCGTCACACTTTTTGTTCCATCGGTCGTGTACTGCCCACTTTTCAATTTAGAGCCAACTCGTGTTTAGTTTTAGTACGACGTTTATGGAAAATCTGCTTAAGAACATTGCGAGAGCAAACTTGTTGTTGGTCAAACGTATTAATGTTATTTTTATTTTATACATAGCGTGCTTTCGAAACTTTTGCGTATATATACAACTCAGTGTTTTTGCACATTTTGAGAAGTATTAAAAACAATTTATTAGCATTTCTTATTGCTTGACATGTATTTTATTTCATAAGCATCATATAAAGTAAAAATATTTAAAAAAATAATCAGCAATCACAGTGTTTGACTTTAATGCACATCTTGATTTGCCATTTGTAAAACATTAAAATGCATTCAACACAATTTATACACTTTTACTTTATTCAAATAAATTAAGTTTAATCTAAACTTTTGGGACATGGTATAGCATTATAAAACCTTTCCACGTCATCTGACGTCGATTAATTCAAATTGATAAACAGATGTTTGCGTCACATGGATTTCTTGATGACGTTTGAAAAAAGGCGAGCTTATGTCCCTTGTCCGATAAAAAAAGAGGAACTTTGTAGGATTATCCCTTTTTACCTCCAGCGTCATGCATAATTTAATATGCCACTTCAATGTCTACCCTTATCTAGGGAGATACAAAAAACAGGATTGTTAATAAAATGGACACTATGGCTCTTGTCTGCACGATAGGTTATTTGAATGCCTTTAAACGAGCATTTCTTGTATATTTAAATATTCAATTATATGTCATCTGAATCTTAGAAATGGCTCCATCGATTATCATGAAATTTTGCATACCAGGGAATTGGAGGGTAATAAATCGATTTAATTAGGGTACCTTTTTAAAAACTGCGTAAAGAGACCGAGCAAATCACGGTCATCAGGGCATTTAACGTTTTATATCTAGATTATTAGGTTTTGAGAATATTTTTTATATTAAACTGTGTGAAAAAGTCATACCCGGATATTTTATTGTCGATTTATTAACAGTCTAATACTTGTCAAGATAGTAGTGTTTCATATATTACATAATTATACTAGAAATTAAAAGCAAATAGAATGGGGATGATGTACATCACCGTGTTAAAATATAGCCAATATATAGCCTCCTAAATAGTTAGGAGATAGTATGAGCTCCAGACACGAAAATCGTGCTATGAAATCACAATGAAATCTGGTCAAAAAAGCATTTCAAATATTATTTCTGAGATTATTATATTGAGTAAAAAGCAATGTACAAATGATGTATCTAATTTTATGACTTAATATATGATATTAAATAAATATATAAATTATGAGCTGTATGAGGCATTAATTACGTGCTGAACTTTTTGCATGATGTTAATACAGCTTTCTTATAATAAATACAGATTAACTGAATTAATTTAATTACTATTTACTAAGAAGTAAAAGGTTATATCTAATACAGCTAATGCTTCACGGCTTCTAAGGCTTCGCTGAGTTTTCTAGTTGTGTCTACTCATAGCAGCTTCAACTTTACTGGCTTAGAGACTAGATGGCGTTGTATTCAATATTTAGGAACGGGTGCGGTTTTTTTGTCTGAGTAAAATATAGGTGTATCCAATAACAGTGTGTTTTTTACAATGTAGTTATAAATTTTTAACCTTAAATAATTTAATTCTTAAGGCATAAATTTATTATCTAAATAATAGTTGACACCGATAGTCCTCCTCATGAGAGTTGGACCCAAATAAAATAGATTTAATTTTTATAACAATAAAATAAATTTAGAATTAATAAACCCATTTCCTTCGGATGAGGGACTTATTTTGGTGGAATTTGGAATATTTAATTCGATATTTTGGCACCGGTTGTGTTAACTGATTTTTATCAAACATAGCTATAAGCACTCCCGACTAATTATACCTATCAAAATCAAAATCTGTTCATCCGTTCGGCAGCTGCGATGCCACCACACACACATACAAATACGTCACTTATAACACCCTGTCATTTTTGCGTCGAGGGTTAATAAAAACGTGCAGTAATGAGCACCTGTTACGATGCGCTGAATAAATGGCCTTCGTCCATAACATTAATATTATAGCGTTGAAATATTAAAGTTTCACTACAGTCATTATGTCGGAAACTTATCGTAACGGCTCTTCGCTTTTGTTTTATGGATAAGGCGTATTAATGAGCGATTTACACAGCTCTTATCATCGTCTGCTTCGTAAATGCAACTCCTTATGCAATATAAATGTAGTAGACGCTTTCTTGAGCTTTTGTAGCAAGGCTGAAATTCAATAAGAGATTATTCTACACTCAAATATAGTAAGAAGCGTACGTCAGAATATGTTATGATAATCTTTAAACACGAGCTGTGTGCACGTGGCTTTGCCCCCGTGTGTAATGTGTTACATCCCGGGTCCCCTTGTAAGGTAGGGGACAGATGATACATCTGTTTCATTGGTCAACCTTCTGTGTCCTGCCAGACTGAATTTTTTTTTGTGAGGTCGGTGATCGAACTCTTCGGTGATCGAACCCTAGCCCCCTCGGTTCTATTCTCACGCGTAAACCACTTTACACAGAAGGCGGTCGAAAATTGCTGGCTAAGTCAAAAAAAAATATATAGGCAGTACGGGATTTCGCCGCAGAGATATTATTTCCTGAATAAAAACTTACCTACGTCCGTTCTCAAGTCGGTATAAAAGTTCATGAGATTAGCGCGTCCAAGCAAAAAAATAACTCTGTAGTTTCATAGTAAATACCTATATTAGCATGTGGAACTTTGGAGTAAATGTTTTAAACCTTTTTGTTGTATTATCATGAGCTACAATTTTTTTTTGGGGAATTAGGTATAGCAAGCCATAATCAAAAGACATCTTTGATGTATACTTGCAGTTAGCCAATTTTTTTATGTCATTGTCGGCATTGAAGCTGGTGGGTCGTCTGATGGTATGAACCATGAACTGTTAATATGAAATTTCAATATACAGTGCGTGTATACATGTATCATATAACTGAAGAAATCTCTTTCTAACTTAGAAATATAATCAAAACGCATATTCATGTTAAATAAAACACGAGCTGGATAATGAGAAATTTTGAAAGAATAGAAAAAATTTGATCACGAGGCAGGATAATTAAGCAGACAAATTCGCGTAGACGTCTTTAGTAATCAATTTAGTATTCAGAAATCCAAAGCGCCATTTGTAGGATTACAAGGAATGATTTAATTCTGTACTCCATTCTATATTAATGTAATCGCGAAATCGTGTGATTAACATGGGCTTGTGAATGATATACCGAAGACACTTGTATGACGTCTTTTAATTGGGTTTGATTGAGAATCTTTCGTTAATTAAACTTCTGCGTAGAAAATTGAGATATTATTTCAATTGAAATTCAATATAATACCAAAATGTTCAATGTTGGGGTAAGCTATTCAAATAATAGAAATTAAGGTCACAGAATGCTACGTTATATTAATCAGATAAATTATTTCAATATATTTATAATTGCAAATCTTGGACCTATGTATCTTGAAGATAGTATAAATAATTGCGTTTTAGACATTATAACTAACTTCAACCATTATAACTAATATCGTGGACAAAATATCGCCTTTAAATCTCTATATGAATAAAATTTTCGTGTCACAATGTCAGTTACCATACTCCTCCGAAACGGCCGAACCGATTCTCATAAAATATTTGCTTATATCGAGTAGGTCTGAGAATCGGCCAATATCTATTTTTAATACCCCTAAATGATAAGAGTAAGGTAGACCAGCGTTTGCCGGGTCAGCTAGTCCTATATAAAATTATTTTCACGAGATGAAATGGCATACAAGTGTTTTTTTTTATTATTTATATCCATATAGTGTTCAAAAGTAAATTCAATAAAATAAAGTCTTCAACTCCCACATGACACAAACCTATATATCACACAGTTAACAATGACTGAAAATCCGAAACACTAAGACATTACTCTTTCAAATGTCCCGCTCTTTCGAACCTGGTGACAGCATTGACAGATTGCATTTCCCACCACCTGACAATCGCGCCTGCTAGATAATATGGAATCGTTCATTTCTTATTGGAAAATGGCATGGGTTAGGTGAGGTATTAAATTAAACATTTTACTGTTGATTCGTCTTTACTTGAATGGTGTTATGTGACGCAGTATGTAACTGATAAAGACTGATTCATTATAACAATTTATTCCAACATTTCTGAAGTTTGTCGATATAATACTAGAATTAATTAAATTAAAGTACAATATTAGATATATAATGTTACATAATACGATATGAAATACTCAATCAAAAGTACGAACGTAGATAGAATACACAATACAACAATACTAAAGTCCAGTTTAACAGAAAACTTAGATACAAAATAACATGTTACGTAAAAGAAGCTTTTAAATCATACAGTTATGATAATAACTTCTATAGCCTGTCTTAACAGATTAAAACTGTATTAATCGACTTTCCTTAATGCTGACTAAGTAATTAATAATCTGTATCCATGATTTTTTGTTCTATATTCCCCATTTAGTTGATTAAAACGTTATCCAGTAAGCAATCTAGTGCAATGGATTGGAATTATTCCTATTAGGTTAGCATTCAGTTAGCATTTCAGTGGTTTAAAATCATTGGATAGAATAGTTTGAAGTATTCTCAAACTATATGTTATAAAGATATATAAAAACAAACTCGAAAAAATGCAGTAGAGAAGGCTGTAACAAAAATAGGTTATGAAGCGATAAACGCAGGTTCGAATTACGAACATAATCGAATTTATTTTGTTGTTATGTTTTAAAAGCCAAAATGAAATGTTGAAATTAATGAAATAAAAAGTTAGACAAGATACACGGTCCGATTAATTTATTAAATAATATAAGAAATAATCGAACAAACAGATCGATTCTGTTGGTCTTTAATTATCTCTGTCTCTAAAGCAATATGACTAATATAAATCTTTCTACAAAATATCACCTACTTTCCTACTCTAGATCCAAAAATGGGACAATTACCTATCAAATACGAAAACAATTACGTAAATCTGAAGAAGCACGGAGTAATCGAGAAAATTCATTAGGCGGCACAAAGTTCGATGTCTGTGCTGTTGTACATGTTCCATATACCAAAGCGCTTGTTATTTTATGTGAAACAGTCCTTAATTGATATTTAAATGGTTATTTAAAGATAAAATAATTTTAAAAACACTGAATTTAAAACTATAAATAATGGGAATATGTTGTCCTATTAATACATAAAAATAAATAAACGATTATGAATACACTTGGCCTTAACAAAACTCTAACCATCGAAAATTGTAGTTTCTTCTTTCAAGTTTTAATAAAAAATAGTATTTGCGAAAATAGTCTTTATTGTCTTAGTTATACACATTGATATTTGACACACGTGTCATTTAAGCTGTATTTTCGTTAAATCAAGTTGATGAGTCTAGACAAATTATTTTCTATACATTAAAACGGATGTGGAAAAAAAACGTCTTTATCAACTAAGGTAAAAAGCGTGTGCTTCAGAATTTTCCTTTTATCTCTGTACCTTCAATCTTTAGAATTCGAAACCGAGTGTATATTTATTTGATGTAAGTGTATTCTCGTAGCGCGGCCACTGCATTGCCTCAAATTCAATTTAGTACACTTCCATTGCATGTTTGTACACGAGGTGAGGAATAAAATATTCTCTCTTGTTTATAACGCGACTGATGTATAAGATTTTAGTGTGACAACTGATCTTCATAACAAAATAATTTTGACTTTGTAACCTTGGTAGTCTAACTAGTCGTTACAATATGCCTTTGTTTAGAATAGTTCCAAGTAGAGCAAACACGTTAAAAATACGAATTAACTAACTGAGGTTTTATTATGTTGCATTAATTTTTGATTGAGTGAGAAAAGTCTCCATCTCACTCATATCGCTCGCTCGTCTCTTGGTACAATTATAATATTATGAACGAATATGATATAGTTTACTAGACTAAAATAATATACTATGTCCTTTCTCAGGCCTCAAACTATCCCAAATTGCGATATATCGGCTTAGTGGTTTAAGGTTGAAGAAGAGACAGACAGAATTACTTTCGCATTCATAATATCAGCAGAATTTATAACTGGTCGAAGTGGATGAGATCAAAGCGATGTTAAGATCTTTATAACCCAATCTCATAAAATTATTGAAGAGATGTTGTCGAATTTTGCTTGCAAGAGAAAATTGCATCGCATTTATCAGAAAATGTTATCGAAACTACATGCTTTTGTCGGATTTTAACGCAAAGGTTTGATCACAACAGAGTTGTTATAGTAAATTTCAGATATTTTTGGAAACTGGTATGTTTTCTGTTAAATAAATTTTTCCACAAGCCAAACCTAAAAGGGGTATTATTCAAAACCTCTCTCACAGCAAGGTGAGTATTACTTCGTAAATATGACTGATTTATTCTGGCAGTATATCACAGAACAGATATAAGTAGTTAGAAAGGAAATAGTGATTGATTTGTATGAGTAAATATTTAACTGTACTATAAAAGCTCGCTTAATACCAGATGAGTGCCTATTCTTTGCGAGCAATGTATATTGTACAGTTATCAATTTGTTTTTCATTGAGTCGTTTTTGTCAACATACAGGTTATATGCTGAAATATATGAAAACGCTAAAAAAATGTTTGCCCACAATGCCTTTAATATCTTTTAGGATTCTAGGTTAGTCACACGGCCATTCAATAACTTTCTGACTCCGAGTTGCTACTAAGTTCCAACACAAACTCAAAAACTCTTTTATACATGTAAAGTATTTATGTATAAACGAGGTTATAGCTGTGTTTCTGAAAAAATTACGTTAATATAACCGAGAAAACAATAGCATAAATCCCTCTGTTACTTCAGTTTACTTAGCTAAAAGTGCAAGCTCATGCAAATTGAAGGTAAGGAAATTGCATGAATCAAAGCAAAACGAATCCGTAGAATAAACGAGAACGTTGAATAAATCAAATGTACTTTCATAGAAAACGCTGACTGCGTCTGCAAATGTACGTATTTATTATTATTTTTGATATAAACAAATATTTATTTTTACTTAATGTTAATAATTATTACTTGCGATAGTTATAATGATTTTTAATTTAATTAAAATTGTAACGGAAAAGCTGAAATACCATAGGTACCTTTATTATAAAATCTTTTAACAGTACTTAACGATTCTTCGAAATCGAAAAGATGATAAGCTTTTCTCATTTGTCCAGGCTTTTATATTTATTACAAACATTCGTAGGTGAATATTTATTTTTGTTTCTGTCAAAGACAAACACAAACGCAACACGGATAGAGTTGAACATTTCTAACATGATACGCTAAACAATTTTTTTAGCTCATGCGATTTCATATACAATTAAACAAAATATATCAACGTTCTAACTGTAAAAATTGCTTAACGCACCGTGTAATTTGTTTGCAAGTCATATCATCGATCTTTGCGTTGAAAGCTTTTAATATATTGTTATGAAATATACAGTAATAAAGGTGTATATTACTATAAAATTATTTTACTAGACCGTAATAATAATAATGGCGTTATATCAAAAAAATATCTGTATTTGGAATATTATAAATCAAGTATCATAAGAGCTTGTTATAAAGCATCGAAGTCTACAGAAAATCCAGTCTGGTTGTCCATCTGAGTTTGTCAACATGTCCATTGTCTAAGCCATATCCAATTGTATAAGCCTCAATCCATAAGCCATATCCAGGATATGTAAAGATTAATAAAACATCAGTTTTGGTACAATAACATTCCACCTTAACGTAAAATAAATGCAAGCATAAACTGCTATTTAGGAACCTTTAATCCGATATGAAACTCATCCTGCAGCTCTGAAAACCGCAAACTCATTAAAACATTATAATTTAAAACCAGAATCCGCGCAGTGCAGCTTCGCAGAAACAACATAGCGTAATTCAAGTCACCATGTTATCTTGTCTAAAATGTTTTAATTAACTGGCAACACGACGTAAGTGGCCACCCGTGAGACCGGATAAGAAACAGTCTCGTTGGACCAGCTCCAAACCTGTTACCGCTTTATTGAGAAAATTTCATACGTTTCCAAGGAAATTCGAAGCTTTGCCTTAATAGTGGCGCTACGCCACATTTGTCGTCCGTACTCTAATCCAAATAGTTACCAATTCTGGAACTTTGCAATATTCCTTGAATAAAGTATGCTGCATTGAGCGAACGTGAAATATTTAAATGAGTCACGTATTTTGGCTCTGCAAAATTATTAAAATTTCCAAGGATGAAGGAAGACAAGTAGCGTAACGGTGTTTTTATACAGTTTAGTCAATCTTTCTTGTGTTAGATGTTTAATAAGTTTTGATATCTAAGCGTAAAAAGTTCCGTTTTAGTTAGTACCTTTTGACGACAAAAGTAAATAAGATTAAATATCCCATTGGTAATTCCAGAGAGCGTCGTAACTCGATAAATGTTGCCGAATTGAAATTTCGGTAAGCCTCGGTGGATGTTATCGGAAAAAGTAAATAACAACTTTTAATCCGGCTTTGAACTGCACTTCGCTACTTTATTACCCAACTTCTGTGAATCTGTGAGGCCTTAAATATCAGTTACCGAGAATGTTTTTGCTCAGTTTTTCTAGTAATGCATAACTAGGTTGACCTAGCTTTGGATTGCGATGTATTTTTCTTTCATTTCTTGGTCGATATTTATTTAGAACCTATTTAAGCAATGTACATAATATATATATAAGTATTGTAAATATTTACAGTGATGAGTGAGAATACAAAAGGTTATTGGCATTTTTAAATTTAAAACCCCAAATTCAAATTATGAAGTAAATTTCAGAAACCTTTGACAATTTTATTTTTTCTATGGATCCGATCGGTTTATTTGCGCTTGGCCAATTACAAAAAAGTCGCGTGAATAAGAAATATACCCTTTTCTATCTTCAACGATGACACCAGCACTCCGGTGAGGATAATATTACGGAAAAGGTCTGCCGGCCTGTCAGCGGCGTCGATCAAACGATAGAATTGTGACAACATATTGAAGGGATATTTGTTCGTAACGTGATATATTAGAAAAATAACGCTATGGTGGGATAAGCGGATGGCTCTGTTTCGATCTCAATCAATCTCAACGTTGATTGAGTATTGCGAGTCGGAGAACTTTTGATGGGATGTATCTGGTGGTGTAGTGGCGTAGTGGGCATCAAATATAGTAGTGAAAATACATATAAATTCGAATATTTTGATTTTGGTTATTTGAATCGTTTGTATTTTGTTTATATTTAAGTTTAGCAAAAAAAATATATTAATTTCTACCGTTTTTAGTGTATATTCGCTGCCGTATTGTTCCCCCTCACCAGAAGTCAGTCTAGGATGAATCAGTCATTTTATGGTGGGATTTATACTAGGTTATATATTACAGTTAAATCGAATTACAAAAAATTGCGTGTGTTGTGATTCTAATCAATCGATGCTCCGTTTGTGAACATTTTTAGTATAAAGACGTAATGGACAAGAATATTCGACAATTACTTTGATATCCCTGATATCCCTGGTATTTCTGGCATCCCGGCATCGATCCCACTTTAAATTAACGATAACGTTTCTCAAACACAAATAAACGGTTTGCAATAAAATTTATCACCAACGTACAGGTTTTAAAATGCAACGCTCCATAAATTTTACTGCGTCCTTATTTGATTGAATGTTTTAGAGCAGATAAATTTAGTTCGGAGCTAAACTCACCTACGAAGTGCTAGCTAAGTGCTTGAGCCGGTGAAAATTTCATTTGCAAAGTGCGTCCATTACCAGTCATTTAACTTCACCCGTTAAACTTTAAGCTAAATTAAGGGGACCATACGAAAATCATAATGAAAGTTCTAATATACGCTGTTAAAGCTAAGACATCGTTTTACACTTACCGAATTATTGTATAGTCTTCTTTATTTATATCACAAATGTATTATAAGATTTTTAAGAAAGAAAAAACTTTCTTTAACGGCGCATAGGCTCACATAAAATGACAAATACATTATGAAATAATAATTTACGAGGGAATTGTGTGGTCTGTGAAGCGTTTTGCCATTAAAGGGGATATCGCTTGGTGTACACCTAAATGTGAAAATATCACAGCACCGATTTTCAGTGAGCCCCAAGCGTTAAAAATACAGAACTATAAATATATCCCATAAAATAAAATACCTACTTCTTATTCCAATTAATTATTGTTAAAAAAATTTTTGGATGATATTAACATAAATATATGAGAAAAAAAAGGAAAAAAAGCTTAACAACCTTGTAAGCTACCAGGCCCGTTTCGTTTTCCTCGCCCTTCCCAGTCCATTCCTTCTTTCCTGTAGTCAATCCTTTCCCTATGCCTTACCCAATAATAGCGGGCAGCGCGTTCGCAGGGGCACTACCTCTGCGAATGTTCATGTGCGGTGGTAATCGCTAACCATCAGGCGAATTACCAGCTCAGTTGCTCGCTATGACATAAAAAAAACTAAAAGTGGTTTAAATAATACATAAAACAATTTTTATGTATGGGGAATCATATCATTATATCATTATGTGTTTTCGTCCGTCTATACAAAGCACATTTGAACAAATTTGAAACAATATATTTTGCATATTATAATTATAGTCAATACCTCTCCATTCAGAGTGTATCGTTGACTATAAATTATTGTAGAAGCTGTTCAAATCTGTGAATAAATAATGAATCGTATCAACATTTTCATAATTCATATTTTCAAGTATGTTCTATAAGTTATTACACTACTGTAATTTCTATAGTTATATAGTCCTTATATTTTGCTTCAATCTCAAACCAACTTATAAAATATGTAACTCAGTTGAAAACAATCCATGCTTGCATGTTTCAACATCAGTCCTGCTGTTTTTGGATTATTTTGTATAACTCTTTCATCCGTATCATGCAGAACTTTGAGTAATTCACTAGAGGTTCTGAAAAGTTTTTACGTCTGTGTTCTATTGAGAGTTACAAGTTGTTTTAACTCTTAATAGTTCTAAGCAGTCTGAGTTTGTGCACTAAATCCAGTAGCCAATCATAGAAGTTGTTCTTTACATATTGTTTATTTAATCTAAAAATGCATGTCTTTGTGTGACTTTTTGCTTGCATATTTATAATTAAACTTAATGTTAAACAGCGAGTGTTTTTAATATAAGATAGATACTAATTTTAATTTGTTATTTTTTTAATAGTAAAGATCTTTATTCATGTATACCTTACATTAACATTGTAAATGTGGCTTCAATTCTTGAACCAATAACTTATAACTATGGACACTAGTCGTCTAAGGCCATTCTATTTTGTCATAATTCATAAAGAACATACGAGTATATAATAATATTGCGTGTAATAGACGAAGAGAGTTTTTAATTCATTTGTGTTAAGATAAAAGTTAATTTAGCGTTTAAACTGACATTATGCAATTATCACTATTTGGTAAGTCCTGTCTCGCCTCGTCTTTTGTGACATGATAAAAAATCGTAACTATTATATTATGCTTTAAAATCTTGAAGTACAAATTTATTAACAATAAATCTTATAGTCCCATAAACCCTTTATAAGATCACTTATGACGACTGTATAGCTTTTATAAGACTTTCATGAGCGTATAAATCACGTTGTAACATAGAAGACAATAAAACATGATCCATGGCAGCGATAACAACATAAAATGTTCAGTCAAATTAACATTCACAGGTGTTTACTATCATCATACGCTTTTAGATAACATAATTTTATATTATGACTTATATTTTAGCTTTCAGTATTAATATCCATTAAACGGGGATATAATTTGTTTATTATTATTTTAATTAATATAATAAAGACGAGAGATTTGTATGACCGATTTAATAGTGTTTTATCAGCGGATAGCTGCAATATTCTTCAGTTGCAAGCTTTGTTTACTAATATTATAAATGCGGAAGTGTGTTTGTTTGTATTCTTTCACGTCACAACGGAGCGCTATGATTTTGCGATATGATTTTTATATCTGTAGATAGTGGAGAAGCTAGAGAGGCACATGAGATTTTTACCGTGAGGAAGCATTTCATTCCAATGGGGATTTCTTACACATCGCAGACGAAGCTGCAGGCGAAAAATAAGTATTTCATATTAATTTTCAGGAACTGCAACAAGTTTCATAAAACTAATAAGACATCTACGTTGAAGTGCTATTGAATCATAGAAATTATTATTTTACAATCAGTTCTTTTTGCAATCAGAAAGGAGGTTTTTTGAAAGTATACGCTCCTAGTTGAACGCTTTGAATCATATCAAAATTTATGTTTTAATTAGTTTGCTATATTAATTTGCCAATAGAATGGTACTTCAAAATTATTCACGGACAAATTGGGAAATATTCAACTCAACATTTTACGAGAACAACGTACGTAAGCATATTTGATCATGAATTTGATACGACTATAAATTATTAATGAATAAAGCTTTTCATGAAAATACTGCTTACTTAACCAATAAAATATTCAATATGATCTTTTTGTTGATAAATTTATTGAAATTGTTTTAGTGTAAAAAAGAAACAAACTTATACATAACATATTATTATGGACTTGTTATTATAGTAATTACGTTATTGTTGTGTTAACTGCGATTCGTAAATGTTGTAGTTAGAAAAACCTGGCGTTTTTTTTAATCAGTTTGTCACTTCAAATGACACTTTACTTGATATATATCCATTAAATTGGATTAAAATCGAGTCTTAAGGAGTCGCTTACATACAAACAATAAGCGTTTTAGGCGGTTTGGGTTTTTTATATGATAAACTGTAATTAATGACGTAGCATTTTTGTATTATGATTAAACTTTAATTACCTGTACGCATCGAACGAAGATTTAATACAAAATGTGTGTTTATGGCATCGTTATGAACGTGTTATCAAACGAAACAACGTTGTAAAACGATTTGTGTGTAACAAGATGTTACAATTACAGTGCTACCAACTTATCTATGTTATGAAGAACAACTGAATTTATTTATTTTTTTATTAAAACATCAAATATCACAGGAGGATCCCAATACGATATTGACTTAATCTAATTATGTACAAACTAATACTAAAAAAATTACAAAACTATTTAATTAACTTAACATAAAATTTAATAACACAACTAACTTAATAACTAATAGTATTTACGAGAATTCTTGCTAATTTGAAATTTAATTGAATTAAAGATGTTGAAACTTTCTTATTTTTCGTCTTTCTAAATATATATAATTCAAAACGGACTGACTGACATAGTGATCTATCAACACACAGCCCAAACCACTAGACGGATCGGGCTGAAATTTGGCATGCAGATAGATGTTATGACGTAGGCATCCGCTAAGAAAGAATTTTGATAAATTCTACTTCCAAGGGAGTAGAATAGGGGACGAAAGTTTGTACCACGAAAATTTATTAAAGCCGCGCGGGCGAAGCTGCGAGCAACAGCTATTTGATAAATATGCCAAAAGATGTTGAAAGTGATGCCAGGAATATTATATATTCTTTAAACTAAATAATATACACTGAAACTACGGTGACGACATCCTTGATTTCAAAGATATGTTGATGGCACTGTACATGTAGTTTATTTAATTGCAGTGATTCCCGCGTCTGTTTTTTTGTGTGAAAATTATCCGAAGCTGTATTTTCAAAACAAACTTTTCTTTCTGACTGTCCAAACTTTATCAACGTTAGAAATATAATAAAACACCTTTACAGAATTCTCCAACAACAAAAACACTTTCGACACACCACTTAAAACAATTTGCATACTAAAGCTCCATCGCATAAATCTTCCTGCTACAAAGTAGCAAGTTACACTGACCACTGAGTAACCCAAAATTTATAGTTTAAACTTTAAGCGAATGTTAATGACTGAGTTTCAGTGATATAGTAAGGAGGTGAGAGCGATTAATAGAATCTACACTCAAGCCCACATGAGCTCGTACCTGGTAAGTTTTCATACGATTTTAGTAGTGCATTTATTAAGGTAAATATCCGATTGTTGTGGCGATAATTGTGAATAGTCTCATCTTACGAAATTTGCGTTATAGTTGTAACTAGAAATGAGTAGAACGTATCATCGAAATTTCTATGTATTAAACCACAATTTTCACCACCCAATTATAATGAATAAAAACCAATACCACGCTATGACTTCCATTTTCAAACCACATTCTTCAAGTCGTTAAAAATGATACTCAGACATAGCTGTAAGTACGAAACACGCTTTAAAATATTCCGTCAATCAACGTAGCGTATTTTATTACGATGTGGCTTCGCTCCGTCTCTCTTAATTATTTTCTCTCATTTTGTCAAAGACAAAAAATATCTCCAACGCGTCTAAGCATCAGATTTTGTTATAAATTTAGCCACCCCGATGTTCGGCGTCGCTCTATAATTATCGCCTGTCTTTTTTCATAAGGAATGCACATTTTTAGGATAAAGAACCCTATTAATCAGTCTTTCAACATTCCAAACGTTTTATATATATTAAACGACGACGAAAGTAAATATTATCTACTTGAAATTCACAGACACACATTTAAATTCATTTAGTTTTTCCAAGTTTATTTGATGTTCAGTCGCGTTGGCTCGAGAAAATGATTACAAGTACACTCTCTGTCGACGAAGGTTTTAAATAAAAAGATTCGCTGTGGCAGATTTTAGTAGGTACCTAAAGATTGCATATAATATTCTTTTTAATATGTGAAATTAATGTAAAAAATGTGTTAGATATCAAATTCATTTATTAAATCAAACACTTAACCTAACCTTACAGTATATATAAATATAATAGTTACGAGACATTTAGTAATAAAATATAGAAAGAAAAGTGTCTTTTTATCACATTAAACGTTTTGTGTTTGCTTACATTCTCTCATGTATTGTCATATTGTTTCCTTCACTTTTCTTAGGTCAAGAAATCACAGGTTATATATATTGCTTTAGACGATTATCCACAACCAAACAGAACTGAAAACTTTAATAAATTCACTGGATTTGAGTAGTATTTCAAAAAGAAATGTAGCAATCCAATAAAATATATTTATACGGTGTAAATTAAACTAAAGTTCCACTCCTATTAAGTTAATCAAATTACCCATTAGAGCAACCATTAGATAATGTAACAAAACACAATAAAAGCCGAACCGAGCTAATAATTCAACAAGCCGGAAAGCTTAGAAACACCTGGGCGAGGCAATAACACTCGCTAGATGTCGCTTTACCCACCTCCGATTATTGGCTGCGGTGAAATATTGTTCATGCTCACTTTCCTAGTCGTTCTGCTTTATAAATATTATATTTTTACTTTTTTGGTAGAAGTTATAAGACTGTAAAATAATGAATAGTAACGTTAAACACTTAAAATTTTTACTGAAATATAGTATACTAGCTGCGCCCCGCGGTTTCACCCGCGTAAGTCCGTATCCCGTAGGAATGTCGGGATAAAAAGTTGCCTATATGTTATTTCAGTTGTCCAGCTGTCTACGTAGAAAAAAAACCGATTGCGATGAAATTTGATACGTATCAAATTTCATCGCAATCGGTTTTCGCATTTATAATATTAGTAGGAAGTAGGATGTGTTTGTTTTTGAAGGATATATTTGAATGAAGATATAACTGCAGCTAGCCAATCCTATATTCTAAATTAAGGACAAGTAATCAGAAACAGATGCATGTTAATAAAGAATAGAAATCAATACAAAGATTCATTAATCCTTTCTTAAATTTCCTACACAAGATAAAAATAGATTATTTTCCTTGTACGACGTGAATACAATAGCATCAATTCTTTTAACATTTAGAATATATTAAATAGATTGGCCTATATTAATAAATAGTTTTCAATAAAGAAGTTATTTAACAAACAAGTAAATGTTATACAAAATGATGTAACGATTATTTAAATACATTTCGTTTTACAAGAACATCTGATATAAACCATCCAACCAAGGATTGTACTCGAAAATTAATTCCGTCGGAATTATTTAAAATTCAGATAATTACTTTAACCGCTAGGGAAATACAAGCAACAGGTAAATTAAAAATAAACGCTGTAACTGTATACTTTATTTTCAGTAATTGAAATCACAAGAGAGTTTCAACATTTTTCCTATAAAGAACTTTTTAACATGATTACGATCACGAAAAAAGTTTGTGATAAATAGGTGATAGATGATGATAAATTGTTGTCCTAAATCAGACTAGAATAACTTTTTTGTGAAAAACGGCAGATGAGATTTTCACATTTAGTACTAAACACACAAATACAGACAGCATATACCCACAATGACACTGATATTATAAATGTGAAAGTTTATTTGTGTTATTTTCTGTCAATCTCTGAAACTACTCAACGGATTTTGACCGAGATCTGTATACACAGATGTAGGGTATGAGCTGAGTTGGGTGACAAGATATGATGCTTCCTTGGGATAAAACAGGACTCTTAATATTCGGGCGGAGCCGAGACGAGCGTCTAGTAGTATATATTACAAATACACATTGAGTCTTATGTGGAATTAAGTCTATTGATTTCGGTGTAGAATAGGAACAGCTTAGGAAATTAGGCCAACGGCATCATTCTCATCTTACCAGTCGTGATGCATTACCATTGATACGTATATACGATATTGGTTTCCTACACTGAGACTAAATATATCTTTAACGTATTGTTGAATTTAATTAAGGCTAATTCATTTTATTACGGAAAGATAAGTCGTGCCTTTAACAAATGTCACGCTTCCACCGAATGTTATAAGAATCTTGGTTTCATTAGCAGTATTGCAAAGCAAAACGATAAATTGGAATCCGCGTACTCAACTTGATTAAAGTCCAATACTAGTAATCAAATTTTTTCTCCCATAAAATTCTTTTAGAGACTTATAGCTACGCCACACCTCGTGAATCCCTCAATATTGCTTATTGAATGGAGGTCATTATTCGCCCTCTGTTTTCGGTTAGATATTATTTCCGGTCATGCCACCGTGAATTATTATTTTATCGCGCTAATAAAATTGATAGCTGCCTTCTCCGCATTAGAGGAGAATTGATGACATCTGTATCTCGTTTTCTTCGGAGTTTACGGCGTTTTGTTCTAATTTATATACAATTCTAAATAACAGTTGGGGGATGCGTTAGTTTATAAACTTTGTTCAGACAGTCCCTTTGTGAATAAAATATGAATTGAATATTTTATTTAGAGTGGAAAGAGGAATGGGTTCGTCATTATGGATACAACTTGATACCGTTTTTATATTGTTTTAGGGAAGTTTGACTTTCTAATTTGTGAATAATGATCAACTAATATTGTATTGAATACGATATTATGAAAAAAATAAATGCGATCATATACATCATCATCATCTGCCCATATATGTTCCTTCTGCTGGGACAAAGGCCTCCAAAGGTTCAGGCCATAATCCACAACACTGGCCAAGTGCGGCTGGCCAATGTCGCATGACACTTTTTAATTCTCGGACATAGCGGTTTCCTCAAGATGTTTTCGTTCACCGTTTCGAGCAGTGGTGATATAATAATTTGATGTGTAGATAGATTGAAAAATTAATTTATTTCCTGCACGCTCGCCTGGTCTCGAACCCCGATTTATCGATTTTGTAGTTCGAGGTTACCACTGAACCACCACTGCTACTTCGATTGCGGTTGCGATGATTATTATTAGGTACTATTATCATAATTAAAAAAGAAAAAAATCGCCCCTAAATTACTTAGAAGATTTTAAGTCCATAGACTTAATATCCCTTAGACAGCAGCATCCCGGCGAAAAGCTGTTGGAGAAAAGTATAATATATCAAACCAGGATATCATTGAAAGCTAAAAACATGAGAATGTGACAATTATAAAATTAATTGAGAGATTACAAAAGAATCTTCGATTCTAAAAGGGAGATATAATTTAATATGATCTATCACATTTCGTAAGTTACAAGTGATAACATATGTTAACAACATGCACCAAGTTTTATTTTAATAAAATACCTTTATCTTATATTGATCTTGAAAAAAACATTACAAAACAAACATTTGATATACACTGAAGAGATAGAAAGGGATGAAATTCAATCTGTTAACATACAACATGCTTAAAGTTCAGATAAAGGAAACAGGGATGATTAAATATGATGAAAATAAATATTCATACAAATATTAAACTGTAGTAGATAGAGACCTTAGAGAAAATTTCTCACATGTTTGATTACATTTTACGAATTTCATTGTATATATATATATAATGTATGTTATTTAACATTCATTCATAGGTAATATTAATTTTCTGTTTATTACTCTTTAATTGCTTTCTCTTATGAGAAATTTTGAAAGAATAGAAAAAATTCGATCACGAGGCAGGATTCGAACCTGCGTATCTTGCCTAACCGTAGCAACGCTTTCTCTTATATTAAATTTGATTGCATTGATAATTATATATAATCATGAAGTGAATTTATTGACTGAGTGGGTATATTGTGGGTTCAGGTAAACGAAATTAAGTGTTGCAAATTTTAAATAATCTGTACAATCTGCTTTTATTATAAAAGCTTATTTCACAGATTATTATATATAATAAACTAATTTGAGTACGAAAATTAATGGATAAATATTACCTTATTAATAAATCAGTTAGCAGACAATGAATGATATTTTTTATTCTGCTTTTATGTATTAATATCTAAAAAAAGAGGAAAAGCCGAGATTCGTCTCGGTAAACGGTGGATGGCTTAAAAAAAATTCTCAAAAAAAAATTTTTCTCGAGGTTGATTTTACGCGAGTATTATGCATTTTGAAATAAAAGCTTTTTCACCATATTTTTTCTTTTGACTAATGCTAGTGCTCAATATGGCCTAATTGTATTTCAAAATAGTATTCATATCCTCCGCAAATTGTCTAAAACTGACAAAACCACGCGGCCAGCGATCATGTTGGTTCGCAATATAGAGATTTGAATTCACAAGCCCACTGAAATCAGGAGCGCGTAATAAAATGCGAATAGTCTGTGCTTTCCGCTTCATTGAGCTGTGCCTATGTATTTTCCTTCAACATTCACACAACCAACGTTTACGCCTTTCTTATGGATTCGGAAATGTCTCAATTTACAGCACGTTTTATAAACGGCGATTTAAAATTACCCTCGTTTCTCGCCGTGACGATAATTTATTGCGTTTGTTGCGTCGCGTCGTCGTGTTGTGTTTATCATACTAAGGAGCATTACATTTCAAATAATATGTAACTAAAAGCAAGGAAAAATATGTGTGAAAATATTTATTAAAATAGCTTACTTTAAATAAATTCATTTGCTGGATGCTTTTATCGGAATATGGAAGAAAATATCTTAATATCTTAATAAGTAAATGGTCTTTATTAAATTTGAAATTAGCCCTACATTTAGTTATTAATTTCCGACTTTAACAATTTGAACGCTGTTGAGGATAAATACTCATGCGCACCTCATCAGTCTGCATTAGAAAGTTGAGGCGATACGGCGAAATTATTTTCTACCCATAAACAACCTTTCTTAATGTATTAATTTGAGATTTATAGATAAGATTACGTATACTCCTGCGAAAAAGCCTTTAGATATTATCTTTACGGTATTATGCGTATTCAATTTTAGTATCCAGATAATGTATTACGCATAGATTTTGACTGTACTGTCTATAAATCGTGTATACCACGTAAGTTTAGTCAGTCGACATGGCCAGTCTATTTCATATAGGAATGCTAATACGAATCGAATATGCTACAGTCTCCATCGACTAGAAGCTAAATTGAAACAAATAAAATCTTTATGAAAACAATGCAGGTGTTGGTACTGATATTGGATATTTTGTTAACATACTGTATTGATAGGCAATATACGTTGATATTTGATGATTGCTAAACCTACGTCGAAAACTGTTCATATCCCAATGATATTGGGAGCGTTTGATTGGTGAAGGCTATTTATTATACCTTGATAATTCGACATTGAATGTAAATTTTTTGGTTACTGAATATATTAAAAATCAACATCAATATCCCATGTGTGGGTTAGCACTTTTTAATATTCGATGAATGAGAAAAATTAAAAAAATTATGAAGGCATACGTCAAGAGAGTGGTTATAGATTTCTTTTTATTGTTCTCAGCAAGTAAGGCAAGTGTCGTCGTTTGATAAGACCCTGCCTTTCTGCTGTAGGGAAAGCGTTGGACACTTAAGCTTAAAATAGACTAAAAGAACCAAATCTTTCTTCGTGTGTCCTATTTTAAAGGATCTTTGCTTTTAAATGTTTGTTCTAGTCATTTATGACTGATTTCTGTTCGTGTGTATCATAAGATAATCATCATCATCAGTCCTTTCCTTTATTCCTCTCGCCAATCCTTCCTTAATCTCTTCCCAATTTAAAGTCGGCAATCCATTTGTAGAGGCGTAAGGTCTGTAATCGACTTTACGCCTCTACAAATGTTCATGGGCGATGGTAGCGCTTACCATCAGGCGTCCCACCAGCTCCATTGCCGACTGTGACATAAAAAAAATAAAGCCCATACATGTTCCCAAAGTTTTGGGTAAAGGCCTCCCATGAGGGTTCAGGCCATAATCCACCTCGCTGGCCAAGTGCGGGTTGGCAGATGTTTTTCGAACTTTTGATTCTTGGACATGCCGGTTTCCTCACGATGTTACCCTTCACCGTTTTACCAGTGGTGATGTTATCCACATGTGCAGATAAATTGAAAAATCAATTTATTTCCTGCACGCTCTCCTGGTCTCAAACCCCGACTTATCGATTTAGAAGTCGGAGGTTCTCACCACTGAGCCACCACTGCTGTATCATAAAATAATATCTATAGTTAAAGAAGAACCAATTAAAGAACTATTAAAAATTAAATCTTTTAAATAAATTAGAAATCTGTTATGTAAAAAAGAGTTTTTGTTTACATAAACAATAAGTCTTATCTAACAAAATGTGATATGGAAGAACAATGAAATCTTGCCGATAAATCCTTAGCCAGAGGAAGTATTAATCAAAGGCCGGGTCCTCCACTCCATTAGGAAGAAAAGCCGTACAATATTTTATAGTTTAACAAGAATTTAGCGGCGTGAAGCGTGATACAAAACAATTTGTCTTACGCCACGTATACCTGCTCCTTGCTTAATTAAATTAGCACTAAGTATTGTGTAAGCTGAGGGAAAAGGTAATTTTTCATAGATTATCTTGTAGGAGTGTCAAATCGTTTACTATGCGAGTAATTGGGAGAAATGCGTTTACGTGTAAATGTGTACATAAACCTTATAGCTTTTGATTTTTACATAAATTGTACCTACGTGCAAAGTGCCCGGCTTAGAGAAAAAATAGTCTTTACTTATAAACAATTTCAGCACATACGTAAATTGACATAATAATGTAAAGTTTTGGTAGGTGGCTTTATCACGCAAACGGACGAACCCGCGGGCGGATAGCTAGTATAAATATATATTGACTTAGAAATTGAAATCTTTTTAACGGATTTTAAAGGCGATTTAATCATTATATTACTTGAGACCCGGTGGGTCTCCCCGTGACCGCGCTCGCTGTAAAGTCTTAATGTATAATTCTCGCGTAAAATCAAACACAAGAAAATACTATACATTGACTTATTATTTTACACATTAACTTAAGAAATTGGTCTTAGGTATTGAAGTATTAGTATCTGGCCTTAATATTGTATATATTTCAAAATTAAATATTTATTGCAACAGTATAACGGCTAGCGCGTATAATATTTTTCAAACAACCGAGAAATTCAAACTTGAATCCTCAGCGGGCGCTGTCTACAGTTTAAATGTATTAGCGCTAATGTAGACTACCTATACTTCTAAATTACAATTTATGTTAGTATTAAATTTCATACAGAAATAAAGTTTAGACAACGAATGACATACGAAATTTCTGATTTAAATTATTTTCAAACTCTATGTTTACATCGTCCATCGTTAGTCCGCCAGTGGGCATTGTACGATAAAAATATAATCTTACACATAAGCCCGCCTACGGGTAGACCGTTGGGGCTGTACACATCGAATTATAACAATTCATCTATTATAAAAACATTTGGATGGAATGAGAATTTTTATTTATTTAGCGTATGAAAAAAACAATTCCACTGAGCATAGTCCACCTGCTGGTCATCCTGCATAACTATCTCATATCCCACAAATGTAAAGTCTTATGATATGATATGGCTCTTATATCTATATATATTTAAACAGAGCACATCGGAAACTTTCCTACCGTTAGGTTAGGTACAGCCTAAGCGGATTTAGAAATGGCTTTAGCTGATCCAAATCCGTTAAAACACTATTATTTTGGAACATAGCTAACTCTAAGCTGTGTAGACTTTTCTAATGGAGTTGTCGTCAACTGTTTATATCGTTTTCTACGTAAAAAAAGTTTAACATACCGCTTAATGCTTGTTCGTAACAGCGTGTTAGCATTAGAACTATTTTAATATTATGAGCTTAAAATATTCTAATGTTGATACTAGCTTACGTCCACGGATTTGATTGTGTTCACTTCACTTTAAAACAAGTGCTGCAAACGATTCTAAGTTGCTATGTCCTCAACTAAAAGTTTTCTTAATCCCTCTACACGTATGGTAAACTTCGGTTTTATGCTATACTGTTTAAAAATTGTTCCTGCCTTTTGGTTCAAATTTTACGTACTTGCATACTCACTAACCATAGGTATAAAATTACAATTGACAATTTAATTAAATTACATGAAAGCTTTGTATCTTTAAGAGCTAATAAAATAACATACTCTAAGTTCCAATTGGAATTAAATTGGTCCAAGTTTCACGAGTTTTGAAATTAGCTAGAATCCTCGTACATATCGGTTACGATTAAAAAATTGTCCGAAGTAAAACTCTGCCTGCGCTGTTATAAGACTGAGATATTAAAATTCAATAGATATTTAACTTTACTTACACGAAATCGGGTGTTGATTGCAATGAATGATTTATAAAATCTTATCCCCAGTCTAAGACAATTCTTACTGCTATGTTATGTTTTTCCTTTTTTGCCAGTTGCCATTTCGTAAACCAGCTGTACCTAAACTCCAATATTGTTTACTTGTAAATAACATTCACAAGCCATTGAGTTTATTCAAAAGCACAAGCATGTTATCTTCAAATCTAAGATGCAGTGAGATGTTCTATTCAAAGACATATCAATTTAACTACAATTTATTATAACAGAATACATTTATACCAGCTCACTCCGTGTTGCAGCTTGTATCCCGGTGGATCTAACATTTGTACGGGATAAAACGGTATCTTGCGGAAATACTCTACAATATTGCATTATTCTTGCTGGAAACTAACATTTACGAGAACTGCATTGCCTTCCTCAGTTTTGCCCGCGTAGTCAAGGCAAAAAATTTGTATCTAGTCCAGTAATTTGCCCACATAGTATCCGTTGAGATTTCCAGGTTAGAAATCATCCTATGTCTTTTCTCGAGTGTCAAGTCCGTTTCAAATTTTATTCACATCAGTTCAGTGGTTTAGGTGTAAAAAAGAAGACGGACAGAGTTACTTTTGTATTTATTTTATTAGTGGACTTATTATAAACTACCTGTTCTTTCTGATTTCTTGTCGGATTCGAATCTGAATAAAGACAAAAGTGACTAAAGTGTACGCTAGTTAGATGTTGGTAATACAGCATTCTATTCTATGAATTATTTTTTGATGTTACACATTACAAACATACAAACTAATTAATAATTTACGCTATATAACATTTTGAAAAGTTAGCTAGTTGTTGTTTATGATAAGTTGTTTTTGACATATATAGGAAGGATTTTATGGACCCTGGAGTAAAACGATTCTACTGAAAGAAAACATTTCTTTATTAAAAGAAAAAACTGAACTGCATTTAAAGATTTACCAAAATACGCTATCCACGTCTGAGAATCGAAGAAGCTAATAATTCAAATAGTAAACACTCGCCATTTTATTCTTCCAATCAAAACAAACAATGTGAAAGATAACATTTCTAAAAGAAATATTTGCTGGTAGAAACAAAAAATATCATTGACTTTAACGTTTTTATTTCATCTGTAATGACAGAATGAACAAATTAATGAATGTATGGGCATGATATAATTTATTTCACACAAAATTGATATCGAGTTAATTTAGGAAACTTACATTTACAGTTATAATCTATGAAGATTTATAAAGAACCGCTTTTTATAACATGTGGTGTTAGCCTGTAAGAAGATCATGTACATGTGTGTGAATTTTTGATTTTATATTTTTTTATTGCATAAAACTGATTGCTTTAATTGAATAAAATAAAAAAAAAAATAAACGACGTCATCTTTATAATTTCTTTTACATACATTTGTTTATTTGCAGCACACTAATGCCTTCATACCTTGTAAATAATCCACGAATGAATTTAAAAATTAAAAAAAATGCGACAAAACTTCAAAGCAATGAAACTCATCAAAAACAAAGGGCAGGAAAATATTATGGAAGACGTTATTTGTCCACTTTTCGGTCGAACTCTTGAGATAAAAACATTCATTGAACAAAAAATGAATATTTCACTTTGAGTGAGTGTTGTATTTTTAAAGCTTTTGCATTTTAAATGTTAAAGGCATTTAAAAATGGAATTGTTGTTATTGTAATAAAATATTATATTATGATGTCTTACTACTGATAATTAATTATTACCTGTAATAGTAATTGAAAAAGGAATCTTTGACTGGATCATACGAATGCACTATTAACATTTCTTTTTTTTGTGTTCTTTATATATAGCGGATAACTGAACTTGTGTTCGCCGGATTAGCGATCATGCCAATGAACATTATTAGATACTTCTAGCTCTACTGAGCTACTGGAAATGCGTTGGCCACTTTTGTAGGGGTTAACAGACATCGGGACTAAGGAATAGACTGCGAGGGGTGAGAAAATGATATGGTATTTTTGTGAATACATAAGTTTATATGTGATGATGCTTGATATTCTACCACACATAAATAAATAAAATAAATTACTAATCAACATAACCCAGTCGTCAGAATAGCACATAATTTTCCATGTACACATCAAGATTGAATATCAGGTAGATATTTTCTTTCATTATTCACAACGCGAGTTTTCCTGCTGTCCAAGACAAGTATTAATTAACACATCCTCAATTAGTCTAGTCAACAGGTCGTGCCATTTTGATCAACATTTTTAGATGGCTCAGTCGCTCAGTCGACAATAAACGAAAAAGAGTTTAGTTTCTTAAATGTAAAAGTCTTTTTTTTCAAATTAAGCACTCGTTTTCCGCCGTATTTTCATTCTTCTGGGAAAATCATAAATATTGGTTTAAAAGTTCCGGGATCGGAAATATTTTAAGTAGTTTTCTCTTCATTTTGGTTGTTTCTTATAATTCTGAATAAACTTTCAATTTTTGCAAGCCGAGCTTCATAGTTTCGAAAATGAATTTCCACTTGCATACTTAGACTTAGACTAAATATAGTGTATCCATTCAAACAATTATATAATACACAAAATTGTTAGTTCACGCTACGTTAACTTGCACATGAGTTATTTGAGACCCTGTGTCAGCAATTGCATGATGGATGACGTGACAGGAATGCTGTATCGCAGGATATTTATCACTAGAACCTTCGAAAAGGGTAACCTTAATTCCCCAGGTTTTGTAAGGAATACTACAATGATGTCCATACTTGTTGCACTACAATAATTCTTTTGACAATAAATTCTTCATAGAATGTTATATAAGTTAAAAATATTACCCTATAATGGCTCAGGTCTCGTGGGTATATTGTTTTTCGTTTTTTTTTATATATGATAATGAGCCAAAAGTAAAAATACATTTGGATTTATTATGTTATATGTTTAAATATATAATATTGATGGACACATTGTGTTTTGTTAATCGATTCACACTGATTTATACAAATAATCCTACTACTATTTATGAGTTATCTTGCCATATAACAGAAACAAAAAAGTGTTAAAATATAATGATTGATTTATGCATATAAAATCATCTACAGTTAATTAATCCTAAAAATTCTATTTATGAACATATTTATAATTATCAATGGTGTGTTATCTTTATCGTAATAGAAATATGTATATAGTGTCCCGAGGTGCTGATATTAAGGCGTATGTAGCTCGGGCTTGTCACTTCCGTGTCTCGCTCCATGCCCCACACGATAACCCATTACTGATTGGATAACTGGATTTTTAGATTGGTAATACATTGATGCTATTTAAGGTTCACTGTATGTAATGTGTTTATAAAAATACCATCACCATAGGAAGCAGTACCGTAGAAATTAACAATAATAAATATTACATTCTTATTGTACTCGTTAGATAATTTTTCATTTTTTTGTGGTATAGGCTAGCTACGAGCAGACGTGTCGTCTGGTGTAAAACGAACCACGCCATCCATAAGCACCCACTCCGCAAGAAAGTGACTGTGTTTGTATCCTCAAATAAGGAATGGGGGTTGTAAAATGATAGTCCAACACTCCTTTCTGAGTAAAAAAAAAATTCAATTCCAATTCTATTAAAAGTAGAAACTAAAACAAACCTGGTAATAACGATTTAAGTCTCAATAAGAACAAAACAAAGCAAATTGTAATTCATTACAATACAAGGGTCCGCAACACAGACGGCTCTCCAACAATGAAGCCTTTATTTCGGGAGTTTAACGCCCTCTCTATTTGCCATTCCCTCAATGTTTTCACTCGAGTGCCCGGTACTACATTACCATCTACATACTTCGCTTGGTACAGTTCATCGCGGAATATCTTCAATTGCTCCCTAATGTAGGCCACGGGCACCTTAGACGCGGCTAACAATTTCGGCTTATAGCTGTCGTCATTGAAATTTCTCGTCTCATACAATTCGTATGCGAGATACTTGTCGTGCGATTTCGGCTTTTTGACAAACACGGCGTAATCCCTACCGACGTGGAGGAACCCTTGCAGATTGTGCTCAGATTTGAAGCCGTCGATAAGTTGGAAGAGCTTATGGAGTCTGACTGATTCGGCTATAGATATAGCTGTCATCAGTGTTATGGTGTGAATTGATTTCTGAAAAAAAAACGGTTAAAGATTTTCCATTAATGTCAAATTTTGTTTGTTACAGTATTTAATTAATGGATTCCATTAGTTAATGGAAGCTTTGTCGTGTCTAAGAACGAAATGTTTTTTGTCCAATCTATTTTTAGTAAATAAATTATAAGTAAATATAAAACAACATCTACATTAATTCCACATTTGACGGCTATATAGTAACGACCGACGAACGACGAACGATGATTTATTTCTGCTTAAAAACTAATTTACAAACCAATACGTATTATAACGACGTATTATGACGTCCAATTAATTCGTATTACTTTATTTTTTCATACTGAGATACGCGAGGCTTTATCCAAAGAATAATCAAATTTGATTGTGAAAATTATTATCAAAGAGCGCACGTGCTTAGTTTAACAATATCAGCGAATACTTATTAAATTGACAATCATTTGAATGCATATGAAATATTCACAAAACGTACCAATTTCATGTCGATGCGATATTATATATATTTCTCACAAAAATTACCACTCGAAATGTGAAATGGCGAAACGACGCATCAAACCATCTATGAATATTCAACATTTAACTCGGAGCGAAATAAAAACCCATCCAATATTTTATTTTACGACGCTTTAAAATTTTAATGTGTCAAATATTTTTACATTTTACTACCGAGTATTCAATACGCGTCGACACTACAATAAAGTATTTCATTTTCACTTCTTATTTATAAAGACATTTTTAACACTGGTTTTATTACCTCAAATATAGTGTGAACAAACGCTTAGAGCGATGCCTTTCAATATCGAATGCGGGAACGTATCAATTCTGCATAACTATTTGAAAACCATTTGAGCCATGTTTTATAAATATGTATGGATTTTAGTTTTGATGGAATTTTAATCGGATGGATTTTTTAGATTCAGAATAAAACAGGAACCAAACTGTGTTTTGTTCTTGGTAATCCCTTCCATTTATTTGTTTATTTTTCTATGCAAATGGCACTGTAATGTATTTTCAATATATAACAATATTATGTGTAGTCGTCATCGACGCGTGAACTCACATTTGCATTAAATTTGTTTACAATAAAGTTATTATATTGCAAGATCCTATAAAAATAACACAATTTCCGTACATATTTCATCGTATTAAAAATAAAGTACATTTGTGTTGCCTCATGGAAAAAAACCATTGAACTTTAATCCGCACATAACATAGTAACATAAAACAACAAAGAACATAACGCTTACACATTTTTACAGTTGGATATGATTTTCGCATTCGTTATTCATACTGTGCAATAAAAAAGCCCATTCAATAACAAACCAAAAATAGAGCAGCATTGCATTTCTACGTAAAAATTGTTATATTCGAGAGCAAACAGGCGATTAAGCCCGCCTTAGCGAAGTAATAAATTGTACCTATCGTAATTAATAACTGGCTATTAATATTTTTCCTCATTAGGCCGAACATACGCTTATAATTGGCTTTTAGGGGCTCTGTGTTGTATATCATGTTCTTTATATCTTGATGTGTGTGTTTTTTGCATAATTCTAATAGGAATATGGTTATGAAATCCATAATAAATTATTACGTATGTGTATTATATGCGTATAATGTTGTTAAATTATATCAACTCAAAAACACATCAGTTCTAAGTACTACCAGAAATATTATTATGAGGGATTTTTTTCTTTTGATAGTTATACCTAAAAATTAATATCGATTAATTTTTATAATCAAACACTTAGTATGTTTGATCTTCATGGTCATCATCAGTTCATACACGTTCCCAACTCGCTACAAATAAATTTTCAATAAAATCAAATTTGTGTTGCCATGAAAACTTATTTTAAATAGGTTAATATTTTCGAGAACACACTGTAGTTATACGGTGTTATACACTATGAAGATAAATATACATTTAATATGGCATTTAACTTGAAGCTGGTGTGAAGGCTATGCATATATTTTAGATGATTTCAACAATTTACGTTCTTAATTGTGAGTTTTGAAAGCAAGTTCATAGACTATAAATTTGAATATGTTATTTATTGGGTTATGGTCGTTGTTATTTATAAATGAAAAAATATTTCTTATGTCAATATATATATAAGAAAAAATAAATAAATGTACTGTTTAAGCGTTTTTGCACATTACTAGAGTTCCGCCCGCGGCTTCGCCGGCTTAATAACAGGCAAAAATAAACACTCCGATGTTGCCCGCACAGTTTCCAATTCCCTGGAATTTTCCAGATAAAGACTTGGTCCTTTCTCGAGTATCAAACTATCTCTGTAGTCTTTACCTTAATTTATTCAATCAATAATTCAATAATCGGTTGAGTTGTGTAGGCGTAAAGAGGAGGCAGACAGACAGATAGTTACTTTCCAATTTATAACATAAGTAGGGAAAATCATTTTGGGTTCAGAGTTACACAATCTACGGAATTTTAACAAAAATAAAAAAGTACTAGGTTATTTTAGGTTATTATTCTAGGTTCATTCGTTAAACCTAACACGGGCATACATCAAAGTAACTACAGAGAAAAGTTCACACAATTTTATAATAAAATGCGCGATAAACGTGAATGTGTACTTCGCTTAAAGCCCAAGATAAGGGTCAACGTCGCTTCCAAAATTTATACTCCGGTATTAAATGTATGAGTCTGATAGGCCCCACTCATTTGCCGTCATGCATTAAAATATTACCTTTCTGTTTTTAGATTCTATGACTTTTTCTACTTTAACGCAAGAATTATAAGATGGGGGTAAGTAATAAAAGAAAATAATAAAAAAATGCCTAATTGTAAATAATCGCAAACAGCAATTGCTAATTTGTCTTCAAAATATATGGATTTTATACACCTGCTACTACGTGGTTATGTTTGTTACTCTTTCACGCAAAAACTACTGAACCAGGTGCAATGAAATTTGGTACATAGACAGTTGGACAACTGGAATAACATATTACATACATATTAAATAAATAAATAAACAGTTATAAGTCGCTAATATAACCTTGCGCTTTTGCGTTGATTAAAACATTGTAACAAACATTACTAATATTCAACAATAAAAAATAATCTCTTTACATAAATCAAACAACGCAGCCGCATCATTAATTTCAACGTGTCTTTGTATTTTGTATTTTAATGGGCACCCTGACAAGGGTAGCGAATGACGCGCTATCATTCCGTCTTCCAGCTGAATTGCTTGACCCCCGCCTTATCGATGTTTGCTATAAATTCACGGTGGCCATTGGATTTGACCAAGACGGATGACGAGTTCTATTGACCGGAATGTATACGCAAAAAAATTGAATTTTAAAGTTTGTGTGCGTTTATAGAACGTAGTTTGTAACATTGTTTTTGCTATTTGTTAGTTAGAAAACTATAAAGACATTATTACTCTTAAGATGATTTCAAATAACATCTTTCCAAAATAGGTACCGTAAGCGTTTTGAACCAAAATTCGTGATACTTTAAGTTATATATATTTTATTACTTAATTATTAATACCTTAAATTATTTATTCGTGATACTTTAAAATAGTTGTTGCAACCAACTTTACTTGTGTGGTAAAAATAAATTTTCAAGATACAAACTGTCGTAGCCCATTTTATCCCTTTGGGGGTATAATTTATCAATATCTGCATGCCAAATTTCATCCCGAACAGTCCAGTGGTTTGGGCTGTGTGTTGATAGATAAGTGAGTCAGGCACCTTTGTAGCAGTTAAAAATGAATGATATAATATTAATCGAATAGTGTGTAAATGAATCGAAATTGGTGTTTCAACAATGCTTTTTTATTTTTGACATGACTGTCGTGTTTGCGAATATTAAATAGCATGCATTTCAAAGGTTTATTTTATTAGCAATGTTCAGGAAATGTAAAAACAAATAAGGGAATTATTGTAATCCTACTAATATTAAAAAATGCGAAAGTTTGTAAGGATGTATTTGTGTTTGTTACTCTTTCATGCAAAAGCTACTGAACCGATTGCAATGAAATTTTATAAGTAAACAGCTGGACACCTGGAATAACATATAGGCAACTTTTTATCCCGATGTTCCTACGAGATACGGACTTGCGCGGGTGAAACCGCGGGGCGCAGCTAGTATTACATGAGTATATTTGGTAATTAATTAAAACAGTACCTATATTAACAATTTGTTCATGGAGTATCGTTTTTTAATTAAGGACGAAATAAATCAACAGATTACCTTCTCGCTTCTTATGCCGCTGATTCTGATGTCGCAAGTGGTTCTTGACCTGTAGAACAGTCTTCCACTTATATCTTCAGCAATTTCTTTATAGTTTGAGTAGCTTTTAGAAGCTGGATAATAACTTACTAGCTGCGCCCCGCGGTTTCATCCACGTAAGTCCGTCTCCCGTAGGAATATCGGGATAAAAAGTTACAACGTACCAAATTTCATTGCAAATGGTTCAGTTTTTGCGTGAAAGAGCAACAAACACACACACCCTTAAAAACTTTCGCATGTATAATATTATATAGTAGGATAGTAGGAAGGATTATAAAGCTAAAATGGCAATGACAGCTGGACAACTGGAATAACATATAGGCAACTTTTAATCCCGATATTACAAAATAACAAAGTCTAACATTAAGTAAGTGAGAATATGTATTTCAACATAGTAAATACATGATTCGGAAAAGTGAAAGAGGTTCTCTAAACGACTGTTCAATTATTTTTTGATTTCGTTTTTCGATAGTAACGTGGGTTTTCAACCAATTGACGTGATTCTTTTATGTTAGATAATAGATTGTTGTCGTTTAAGCCCATATCAGTATCTCGAATGAAACGTGTGACTTTTTTTGTACGTAAGAACTATTACATTTTCAATTAAGTCCTTAATTATTTCTTCGTTAAACAATACAACTTGAAAGATGAAGAACAGAATACATCTAGATCTCTGCCCGCTTTTAAGTAAAAAAGGATAAGGAAAGGATTGACGACTGGAAAGTAAGAATGGGCTGGGAAGGGTGAGGAAAAGAAAACGTGATCGTGCTGCAATTATTTGATACGTATTAACCTCTACATAGCTTTATCTTTCAGCTCTGTCTCGGATTTTGCCCCTAAAGACCTTGACTAAGGAGGTTTATGTTTTCAAGGCCAGTATTCAAGATGTTCATTTGTAGCCATACATTAAAGAGGCGGTGCCATGCTGTAGGCTCATTTTACTACTACATCTCATACAGGATTTGTACCTCACGCACCACTTTTATATAGGACATTCCAATACTGATTTATATCAATATTATCCCATTACATCGCACAATAAATTTATCGCTAAGTACATTTAATGCAATACATACATCAGTACTAATTATCGTCACATATAATTATCGATTAAACCATTTAATCGGCATAACACCGCGGTACAATTAGTTGTATTTTCATAGCACTTGTAATTTACATAGCTGATTGAAGCTAAACATTGATTTAAATGAAATAATATTCTAAATCGCGATAATTTGTTGGTAACGCGGATTATCTATTAGAATACATTGTGGTTTGATGGTAAAATTGATAGACTAATTTTTAAAATGTTTATTAGCTCAATCTGTATGTTTGTCTGTACATATATAATATATATATTCAATTTCGGTAGATTCGACTTTCACCCACTTGCAATGGACAGATTTAATTTATTACAACTTAGTAGATATTCTTATCTGTGGCAATATTATAATTTCATGAGCTTATCTTTTTCTTTTTCAGCCAGGGTTAAACAATTGCCTTATATATATAGTCTGTAGCAAGAGAAACAGTTTATTTGATTCTATCATTACAGCGCGTTTTTAGTATTTTAAACTGTAAAATTATAATCTAGCTGTTACTCACAGCTTCCACCGCATTATTAAATGTAATGTAGCATCGCATGAAAAAAAAACATGCCACAAAATTGCTTCGTTTCGTAGATAAGCAAACAAACATACTTTTGTATTTATATGTCTCAGTAGAAAAAATATTGTTATTTATTTTGTGGTTTTAATCGATTTGATTTGATTTTTATAGGCGAATTTTGAATTTTGATGGATTATAAATAATTTTATCCTGTGATTATAACAAATTTCTATTTTATATAAGTGAAGTTCCGTGTCCCGAGTACCAAGGAGGCGGTCTATTTTATATAGATTACATATTATCGGTACCATTTTATTTCTTCCCTTGATGCATACTAGAAACATCATATTAATGTACATGTGTGAATATTTATTTGCGTTGTTAATCCCAAATTGTGTGTAGGTACGCTACTTTCCTCGTAGGGATTGCGTGGGATATTAATAGCTATATTTGGCGCTCATTAAGCTCTCATTGAAACTAGAACCAGGTTCTGAATCAATATTTCGTAACAGTTCTAAATTATAATTTTGCTATTGTAGCGATCTGCCGCTTATCAATTTCGCCAGAATTTTGGTCAAAACATAAATTCAATTATCAACGAGGATCGCATAGGATCTATTTACAAACTTTGCCGGATAATTATTTTGATTTTTTTTTCAACATTGCGTTCAAAATCTCCTGATTACATGAAACAATTTCACGGTAATGGATCACAATCAATCTTTTGTGAAATAAAAATTGCCAGAACACAGACGTCAGGCCGACGATTGCATTCGCTAATAAATAAACAACTTTGACATACCGTGTTTTAATTTTGTTTTGCGTTGTTTTTTGACTGAATTACGCAAAGATTTTGAATAAATGCTAGTTGTAATAGTATCTTTGTTGTTTCGCGAAATTTAATGTGTGTGGACTTACGATTTTTACATTTTAATGCGATGGCGAGTAGCTGTGCTGGTTGTTCGCTTGCTGGTAAGCGAATATCACCGCCCATGAACATTCGCAAAAGTAGTCTCTGCAAATGCTTTGGTACTGACGCTAAGTTGTATCTCTATATCTTAATTTGTTTTAGAATAAAAAAGCGATAATAATTATGTATGGTTTCAGCAGAATTTTTAATCAATATCAATCAAAAATATCTATTAAAAATCGAATATTTCTCAAATGATTCACTATATTTATATTTATCATGCCGAAAGTCAATATGTAATTTCATTAGCTGTAATGTAACAGTAACGTTAAACGCAAAAAATAGTCATGTTGATTGATTTCAACAAAAATAGACCAATGAAACACGAAGCGTACAAATATCAGCCCATATATGAACGTATTCAGGTATTTAGCGTTTTTGGAGTTCCGTGAAAGAATTTCTGGTGCAATTAACTCATTTAAAATAATTCTTTTCAACTCTGAAAATGATACTTACCTAATATTGTGTATACATACATATAACACAGATTATATACATTCACATTTTTGTTTATTTTAAAATAAAACCTTGCATTATCTTATGGTAAATCAAATGCACTCTTATGTGTTAGAGTGTTAAGGTTCAATCTTGTTCGTATTGCATTCAATGTCGTTTGCATTCAATAGTATTTTTAAAAAATATATTTGTGAACATTCCAAACTGACTATTTAATAGCTTTTTTCTGTTATCTAATGTCAGCCGTTACATACGACTCAGTATATTTTCTTCCGCATTCAACAAAAAATAATAATTGTAGGTAATAAATGAAATTTTTTAATCTAAAGAACCTACGTTATCATAGGTTTACTGACTTTATGAACCTGGAGCCATTACATGATTGTGTGAACAGAATTAATATCCGGCAGTTCATTTAATGCGTTTTCATTTCCATTCCCGAGATCCGATACAGGTGTGTTATGTAAATTGTACCAACGAACTTCGTTACCCTCATCACTTTTTTAAATTGGTGTCAATTTCTTATCGTTTAAATTCCGAATTTAAATGTAGAATGCAAATGTATTGCGAAATAATGCACTGCATTTTTTATCATAGGGGGCAAACGCTCTGGTGGGTTAAGCCATGGTAAGTAACTACCACCGCCCATGAAAATTTACAGTGAAAATGTGTTTGAAAGTGTGGTATCACTAAAGAATAAAGGGGATGAAGAAAAGATTGACGATTGTAATATATGAAGGGACTGGGAAGGTAAAAGAGAAGTATATGGGCCTCCTACTCTTTCTTACCGGATGAAACACAGAGGCGTGCTACTATTTCACACCTATTTTCGGGGGTGACGTACCTTTCGCGGTACAAGCTGGCCCATTTCATGCCGAATCGTACTCGACTCAAACGAAAACAATAAGTACTACTAATATATTAGACACGCAAAAAAATTAAGGACTTGGAATATTTACGTCACTCAATTTTGTATCAAGTTCTTACCGTAATAGTAATTAAGCTAAGTCCTGTTACGATACTTACATAATATCATAAAGAAACGCTATAACACTATAGTACAAAAAATACGGATAAGTATGTAATATCGTTTTAACGCTATCGTTTACAAAAATGAGTTCATATGAAGATCAAGGCGATGCAAATGGGTAAATGTTACGTCATAGTATAAAATATTATGTTACTGGTATTTTTAGTTATGTTCTCTTTTAGTTATCTATTATGGAATTAAGGACGGTTTGTTCTATATCAAATATTATTTTTATATATATTTTCTCTCTCCCATCTTAATAACAATTTATCTGCAATATAAAATTCAAGAATATAGATATAAAGATATAAATAAAAAATCAAAATAACGTTTAAAAAATCAAATAAAACCCATGCGTATATAATTTAACAAATACGATACATAAAAGCCCAGATTTAACGTTAAAATCTTTTATACATTCACTGAATAAGCATATATTTATTTATTAAATCCCGGTCCGACTCCGCCTGGACATCAACGTTCCTGTTTTATCCCAAGGGAGCATATAGGATTAATCCTATCACACGAGTCAGCTCAAACCTTGTCTGTCTACCAAATTTCATCAAAATCCATTTAGTAGTTTCAGCGTGATTGACGGACAAACATCCAAACAAACAAACTTGCACTTTTATAATATTAGTGTGATATACAGCATTTACAATTAATTAATGGACTGTAATAATTTCTATTTTCTAGCCAAGGTAGCGTATTTATCTATGCACCATTTATCTAGGACAGAAGAGTGGCATTGTTATATATCAATTCTTGTTGTGAATACATCACGTACTTACGTAAATACGAACATGCGATAGAAAACTGTAATTAAAACGTAGCAAATACCAGCCTCATCGGGTTGATACAAAGCTTTTTTAGATATTAATCACGTGGAATTTTGTGACGTCAAAGTTTCGTGGATAGGTGTAACGGAGGCTATGTCTCCGGTTCCGAGAATTTGCAATAGTACAGTGAGCTGTTTGTCAATTTTATTTTGCCTTATAAACTGCGTTTAATGGTCCATAATCTTTTTAATAAGAAACAATATCTGTTGAAGTTAGTTTGTATGAATTATTATAATTTGAGCTTACCTACACATTAGTATAATGAACAAGTAATCCTGTATATCTTATTTAAATAATAAAACTAAAATTAAAATTTCACGGATAAAGTTGCGAAGGTCGAAATTAAATATGGCTTAAAAAATTCTTCCGTGAATGTTTCCCTACAGATCTGTTCCTAGCCTGTGATACCAGACTTTCGTCTAACATTTTGCTAAGCCTACCCTTGGAAAAGTCACGAATTGTAAATTAATGAAGACAAGTTAGGCCAAGTTTTCTCACAGCGAAACCTACTTAGTCGAATCAGCGATTTTCTATATAATGAATACATTCTTATTTTATTTTATTGGAATTTTGCCAGATAAATCGAAGTTATTTATATAATAAAAGAGCGTTTACTAAGATATGTAATCTATATTAATAAAATAGGTAATAATTAGATTATTGAAGAGTTAGCTAGTTTATACTTACGCACGACTCTCAGAAACAACTAGTTAGACTTAAAAATTTATTAAGGTGTTGAATGGACTAGTTACTGGGGAAGGCTTTATTTATTATTATGCTATCACGTACGAAATGGGTGAAATCTACGGGAATAGCTAGTGCAATATAAAATATTAATATCATACCTGAAAAAAAATTGTTGAAGGTGTTTTTATTGCCTAAAGTTAAGTCGCTTGCTTCAGTACTTAAATAGCACCTAAAATTAGATCTATTTACTCATATATAACGATATACTAGCTAGAACGTTAAAAATTGCATATAAAAGAGAATATATAGTTCCTCCAAGTCATTACGACATCGGAAGACACTTAAGAAGTTGAATCAAAAAAGGTCAGCTGAATTCAAAGATTTCGCTCTCAAAGGAGTGAGGATCTGAGTCCTGAAGATACTCGGTCAAAGAACAACACTCAGCGCAAAATCGAGTGAATTGCTAACAAGAAAGTATTTGCGATATAAATTATTAATATCTCTTTATTTGATTTTAAGATAAGATTGTTTTACAAGAAACATTTCCAGGAATGAAAATAAATTGTTTATGCTTTCTGTGGATTTTGATATGCTTTAAATATATAATAAAAAACTTATGTATGCATCGTTTGAATGAATTTAAAACGGGAATTACTACTGACCACACAGTATTCCGTGATCCGTTTCCATTTCCTCACCATTCTCAGTCCATTCCTTAGTTCCAGTCATAAATTCTTTCTTATCCCATACTCCTCAGAAGCGGGTAGCGCATTCACAGAAGTAGTGCCTCATGTTCATGGGCGGTGGATCGCTTAGCATAAGGCGAACCACCAGCTCAGTTGCCTGCTATGACATTAAAAAAATCCTAATCATTAATTTCCAAACGTTAACAGTGACGCGGTTCAATAATTAAACGAGAAAAATGAAGTTGTTTTTATGCAGCAAATTGTTATAATGCACTTTTAAGTCCTCGGGCTAAGTTTATCTCGTAGAATGGCCCTAAACACGGAAGAAATAGCAGTATATCACCATAAATTGTGTCGTCGATGCTGTTACGTTAGTAAACGACCACGTGTTAACTGCACTAAGCGTTCGTGTTTATCAAATCCAGTGGCTTTGGGTATCAATTTTGATGTAATTATTTTTCGTTTGTAAGATTAAATTTAAGCTTATTATTTCTTTACGTTGAATTATGTTGTGTAGGATATGAAAAATTTTAACCTTCGGTGTTATTACAAAAGATATTTAGTCTATGGTTATTAAAAAGGAATCTGCTGTTACAGTAAGAACAAATACCTTCTACTTGGTAAAAATAAGAGAATTTGTTTTTTAAACACTTTTATAACCTTAATTTTGAACTCTAAAACTGGTTCCGTATTCATAAATTAGGTTGTTGAGATAAACAAAAAAATATCAAATCTCGCTAACAAGGATATACACACTTGGCACAAGACAAAAGCAAACTCCAGCATTTACATGTAAGATAACACAGCACTCTGCAGCGATTGTATGCCAACATTTTAATATAACGTATAACATATAACGGCATATCGCGCTTTATCGTTTTGTATAATGCGAGATTGTTTTTACAGTCATTAAGTGTATGCGGATGTTTCAGCTAGATTTAACGTTGGCTATTATTTCACTTTTAATTGTTCAACGCTTTCTGTGAATTATATTTGCATTGTAGGTGTCTTTTTGTTGCATTCAGCGTAACAAGGAGTTAATAATTGTTCAGTTTGTATGTTGGTAATTATAAAATCATTGATAACTGAACCAATTCATAGGAGTAGTTACAAGCATGCATTTTTAGTGAGCATTGTGCTTATTTATATAGAACCATTTAGTCAGAATGTGCTGGTACAACAACACATCTCTCCCACTTTTCTCCATCTTGATTTAAATATGCTGTGAAACCCCGTGTCCCCTAGTGGGGTATGGGGCAGATGATATGTATATCAAACAAATGTATCTGTTTCACTGATCGATTTTTTTTGTGGACAAGTAGGCGATTAGTCTTCTGTGTCCTGCCAGACCGAGACTTTTTGTGTCCCCATCGGTAATCCAACCCCCCGCACGCGTTAACTCACGCGTTAACCATTGTACCAAGGAGGCGGTTGATTTACATATACCTACTATGAGTTTTCACCGAATTTTTGTTAAAACATATAAAATATCCTATGTCGCTCTTAGCGTAAGTAGTTATTTTAACACTACACGTCACACTAACTATCACAGAATATAGAAAAAAAACATCATAAAATGGATTCGTTACATTGTAAAAGATGGACAAACAAGCAAACAAGAAAATATACTTCCGCATTTGTAATTAGTAATTAGTAAGGACGTATCAAGCGTACATTAATATTATTAAACCATTGTAATTCATAAAATATTACGTTGAAATCAATGCAAGTAATTAATTCCATTTGAACGTTACAGTTAAAACGATTTTAGCTTCAGTCGACAATTTCCATCGTCCGATGTAGCCCATCTATAATTAAATGGCTGAGTTAAATAAAAAATCTAACGCGATTATCATAATGGATCAATTGAGGTAGAAATATGGCTTTATTGACGGTTTTAAACATCTTTTAAAGTATTATAATGAGTTAGCCCAGTAGAGTTGATATAATATTTTTTTTACAGACTATTCCGCCTTCTATGTCCAAATTTAATTGGGAACAAAAAATTCACAAAATTAGGATACCACATAAAACAAATAAGCAAAATAATGCCGGCGAATCGATAACCTCACCCTTTATTGAAGTCGTTTGAAAATGGCTTTGTTCCACCCTGGGTTAGGAACCGTTTCTGTACATTATCTGACATCGTAATAGCCAGATAGACTTTAACATTTGTAAAATATGTATAATTATACGTAATACCATATAGCAAAAACAGTTTAACATCATAATATTATTCAGTCCTAATTAGGTTTCTTCTCTTGAATAGAATCCGAGTCGGACAAGGTCAAGCGTAAGCCTTATATTAAAGGCAGCTTTAATATAAACTTGCGGTGAAGACAAATATTATACATACGCAGTTATTAACTTATTTCATAATTGTTATTAAGGATTGAATTACCACTTCTGGAAGTTTCTGAAATGAAATTATGAAGTCTGAGAGACTTGTTACGCCATTACCTAGACTTTTGAAAGTAATAAGCACTGTCACGAAGTGAAACACAATTCCGAGCACTATTTATGACATTATGAATCGGCATAACTTTTATGATATTATTTTTGGTAATGTAAAGGATATCAACCAACACAAAACCACGATGAAATGTCAAATGATGATTATAGAACAAAAATGTCATATTAATCATCATCAGCCCATATATGTTCCCACTGCTGGGACACAGGCCTCCTATGAGGGTTTAGGCCATAATCCACCACGTTGGCCAAGTGCGGGTTGGCAGATGTCACATGTCGTCGAACTTTTGATTCTTGGACATGCCGGTTTCCTCACGATGTTTACCTTCACCGTGTCAAGCAGTGGTGATGTAATCCACATGTGCAGATAAATTGAAAAATCATTTTATTTCCTGCACGCTCGCCCCGGTCTCGAACCTCGACTTATCGATTTTGAAGTCCGGGGTTCTCACCACTGAGCCACATATTAATAAGAACGAAAAAATATAACACCTATTTTTGTGTGGAATTTCGAAAAAAAAACTTGGAACAACATGGGTTAAAAGCGTATTTTTAATGTCTTTAAGAATATATAATCTCTGTGTTACTTGAATAAATTAAAAAATATATATATAAGTAATCCACAAACAACTATATGAATTTATTATATGCTCTATTGTAGTGTCTTGAAAGTATATTGGAACACATTGAAAACTACAGAACAAATTCACGAAGACACCATTTTAAAATTTAAAAAGGAATGCTTATAAATGTGTCATAGTGGCTAATTTGTCCTCGTGATGATAGCAATTTAATTGTGATTTATTTATCAAGATCAATAATACATTTTTTGTAAGTCGCTTATCCTTTTGTAAATCGTGTATTGCGACAGAACTAGCTAAGACCGATGATTCGTTGATTGTATAAATATGATTCTCTTGTAGTTCTCTTAAGCATGAAAAGTTATGCATGTATGCAGAAACCTTCATTTGCATTTCATAGTGTATTCTATTCAATTATTAGTTTTAGCAACTAAGTATCGGTGAAACGTGATACTGTTTGCAACTCGCCTCTCTAGGGACTAGTATCCATAGACTTAGAATGTACAATTGTTTTACATAATACAGTTGCATCAGATCAAGAACTAAAGCACTTGAGGCAACGTGGTAATTGGTAAAAGTTTTTAATCTGTAGCATTACTACTCTTAGACCCTCCAAATAAGGATAATTCACATACAATATAAATTTTCTTATGTCGATCAAAACAGTCAAACTGCGATTATTTTTGGTCGCATTAAGCTTTGTCCAAATTTTGAAACGCGATCTTGCTTTAACGTCGTTCTAAGATTAATTCCAGAAATGACTGCCTTTGAGAACGTAGTCGGGAATAAGTTAAGATCCCTTTCACAATTATAAGTTATATTAGGCTATACATTTTTAGGATCATGTCGGCCTAGGGCTCTTAGTCTTAATAGTTGCCCCTTCAATGGCCTTGGATATAGTTATATTATCATGCTAGTCTTCTAGCATAGAAATTGCTTAGGTGTATTACCAATTATATGTTCTAGAGTTAAAAGCCGTACGAATAATAAACATAATAATATACATTAATATACATTAATAATATACATAATATACATATTATTTTTTACTATCGTTTTGCCACAATCTACCACTTTACTGTTTCTAATTACATGGAAATTTAACCATAAAAACAACAATTTTTTCGTTAATTTGAAAGCTTATTATTCTTGCAATAATCTATCAAACATATCCAATATCTCTCAATTGTACTATTGTGTAACATAATTAAGCTAACAAGCGAAATAATTACCTATCATATCCTAAAAATAACACACAATATTTGGCTGCGAAAATCCCGTAACGAAAGCACTAATTAATAAGAAACCGATACCCTCAAGCTAAATAGCTCCGTAAGAAAAAATTGAGGCCTCTGAAGGAATTATAACCGAGTGTTTTATTAATCAGGGGTGATAACAGTGCTTGGATGCGGAGCATACAATATCAATTTATATTTTATAAGTTACGATGGCTGCGCAGTTTGGCCGAGAGTCCCGAAGCGCTGAAAGTCTGAACTCTGAATGAGACAGTCGGCCGCGCGCTTTCGTCCGTGACACAAGCTTTCACGGTAAGCTTTCACGATCCGAATTACGTAGTGAATGTATTTGTAGTTTCGCGTAAGTGATGTGCTATCATGTGATTCTGTGTTGGATCCCTGAACTGTCTTTGAATACATATTGATCTAATGAATTTGTGTTAATGGATTATTAATTTATGTAAGTATATTTTGGGAAAGTTTATGGTTAAAATGTGAAAGTTTGGTTTTAAAAATGATAACGGGAGGTGGTTGTAAAAGTTAACTATTTGTGTCTATAGCTATTTATCTATTCTGATTGAGATTGTGGGAATTTTAATCGATTAATCAATTTTTGAATTAAAAGAGGGATTTATTAATAAAAAAAGTTTATATTTAACTAGAATAGCCAATAAGTATTATTTTATATCTGAAATTATGAACATATTTTATGACAGCGTTTTTAATTATCATATATTTTAAAGTGAATTAAGGAATCAATAAATAAATGTGATGTTAATTTAAGACGATATGAATTTGAAAATGACATGAATACTCCTGTTTAGAATATATTCTAATTCAAATTAATAAAAATAAGAAAGTTTATTAACTAAATGTCACAATTTAGATGACCTCAAAAAAATCCGATTGCATTTCGATTAGAAAATCGTTAAGACTATTCACGCCTCTTTCCCATTGGGATTATTTTTAATTACGGAAAAGAGGTTTCATCATTTACCTCTATTGGTTTTAATATTTTATTCGAATCTTATTTATCAGCATTTTGTTCGAATGCACAAATGCATCTTCAGCATTACTGTAGGCCATTTCAGCATTTGCTGACTAAGCACAACCAACGTTTCACAACTAGCATATACAATAAATTTAAAAGTGGGCAGGGCATTTACAGAGGCACTACATTTGCGAATGTTCATGGGAGGTGGTGATCGCGTACCATCAGGCGTACCACCAACTCAGTTGCCTGGGGTTATGTGGACTGAACTATCTTAGCACGTTTGAAGAAAATAAATCACTATTACAAGAACCATAGAAGCCAGAAGAGTGTATTAGTTACTAGCTTTTCTTAACGTAAAGGAGAAACGGAAAAGAATGCGTGAAAACTGATTTGGCTTTAAGGAGTTTCATTAAAAAGATTATAAGAATTATCTCCTCGATAATTGAATTGGATTACAGTTCTTTTAACCTCACGCCTGGGGTCACGGGTGGGGTCCGTCTGTATCCCCCAGCCATGTTTTATTTTTTGTTTATAACATTTTATATATTTACTCAAACTAGAAAGAATAAACAACATTGTAGCATTAATATGTAAAGTACAGCTATATAAATATTTAAAAGGCTCTATAATAGCTTTAATTTTACCTATATCCATTAAACGATATGAGTATTCTATCTGGAGATAGAAACCTAGAAAGTGAGAAACGAAAGTGATATATCTCATACTTATGGAAGTATAAACATTTGAGTATTAAAATGAAACATACGATCGCAATTACATATTTTTCATCATTTTATGATAATACAACAATCCATTTTGGTCCTATTTTTCTTATCTTTATTTTTTCCTAATTTTGTATACCAAATAGATTATTAATACGAATTTCCAAATGTGATATTCAGTGACATTATAAAATAATTTTGTTTTAAATTTACCTTGACTATTAAATAGTTTTATTTACTTCAAAGGCGCTTTCAACATAGGTAGGAATATGGTAAATATTGAAAAGCTCCAATATATTTTTAATTTGATATTTTTATTAATTCATTAGAAAGGTACGGCAGGAACAAATCGAAATGAAAGCTGTAATTTTTGACGTCGGTTAAGAAGATTAAATTGATATTATGATTACAAAGGTAGCGCTTGTCGCGCCGTGTAGGCATAAAAAAGATCCAACGTTAAAATTGAATTAGGTTGTCGAATAACGTTGTTATTTTGAACTGTTTTATATTTTAGAGGATTAATTAAAAGGTTTGACGTCACGATTATAGATGTTGTTGTTATATTTATAATGAGAGACAAGATTATATTAGCAAAAAACGCGATTCAAACATCACGGATTAAAGTCTCACAGGCGAAAAGGTCGAGCGACGGATCAGTGGTTGAGACCCTCGAATTTCAATCATAAAGACAGGGTTTCGAGAATAATTAAGCGTAAAAAATTATACCACATATTATCACTGCTGTAAACAATGAAGAAAGCATTGTGAGATGTGTGCATTTGAGTGGCAAATAACCAAGAGTTCGATGCCATGTGAAGTCCGTTATTCGCACTTGGCCAGCATGGTAGAGGTCTTGTCCCTGCAGTAGGAACTTATATATGGAGATGATGATGAATCCAAAAGTATCTAGTACTATGTTATTAATATTAAGGAAGAATATTAAATTAACCTTATTTTTAATCACAATAACAGCAATGTAGATAGACTAAAATAATATTGATGAAATTTTTTGTTCAATAATAAATTAGGTCAACAGGACCAAATAAAAGAAAATAAGACGCAGCATGTAATATTCATCAACCTTCAAAAAAGGACTGGGGTAATGGAACCAAAAAAAGGTTGATTGTAACATAATAGAATATATACAGTGTACACACCTAGTGCTTTACCACTCATGTACAAGAGAAATCTTTAACATTCACAATGTTTTTTAAAACAATTGAATGCGTTCGCTTTGAATTTAATTAAACTGTTTCATTGACATTAAAATTCAAAAATTGAATTAGGCGTAGTTTTTATTTATATACATAGGTTTGAAAATAAAATTTATGATTCAGGCTGTCATAATCTGTGGCAAAAATGACCTAGGTTAAAGCAGTTACGATTTTTTTAAATTTAGATGTGTTTGTTTGTGTGTATGTGTTCTCATACGTTTTACTTGCTTTAAAGAGATTTATATAAATTCACGTATATACAACTCAATCACAACATAGTTCGAAATTATTTTCCACACTTCATCGAATCTTCTAGATCACGTTTCGCAAGTATTTTTCCCCATACTTATGTTCAGGTCTCCGTGCTAAGCGGGCGATGCATGCAAATCAGACTAGTCCGTGAACACAATATGCTACGTAGCGTGAAAAAGGTTTAAACTCTATATCCAGTTTGATCTGAAATGTAGGCTAAGCGTAAAACTGTTGTCCCGCCTTTATTCTAGATACAAAAGGATGAATAAACAGCGATATCAGGTACTGATATCTTTAATACACGTTACTCTGTAACGTAGCAAAGATCGGTCTTGAACCTTTAATTGTTTGATACCTGTTTGTACTGCTACCGTTCTTGGATATAAGGTTAGATTAAGTGTTTGATTGTGAAAATAAAATTTGATTTGATATATGACAAGTATAATTCTATAGAAATGTAAACTGTACATTAATCATGAGGTTCCATGTTTTTCTACCCTAAAAAAAATTCATAATTTGAGTACTATTCATTCCGAATAGTTTGCTGAAATAAGAAATATACAGGGATTGTAACTGGGTTCTAAATCAATAATTGATTGGATTATCTGTTGGCTATTGACTTCAAAATTCTAAAATATCTCAGAAATTCTCCTTAGATTTAAAGGCCAAAGGCTAGCATAAGGTTGAATTGAGCTAAAAGTTAATATTTCGTAGGACTTTCAAGAAATGTTTTGTTTATATTTTAATACTTTTTACCATCATTTTATAACGTAGCTTATTCTCTCTCTATATTCTCATTTTCCCCATATTAGCTTAGGTTATTAATTAATAATGGTAGATAAATTTAATCGGCTAATTTTGAACAAAGCAAATATTTACGAATAGTAGTACTGCTGTGTGAACCAAATATTTATTCACGAATAACCCAACTGAATTTGAATGCAAACATACTATTAATTGAGTCTAAAGTGTTTTGGTTGAGCATTATTTATCCTATATTATTATCTATGTGCAAGGGTCTACGCTCGTAATTTTGGTAATATGGTAATACTACATTTACATAATACGCTCCGCTTGTTGGCGGTGAACAGTGATTAATCATTCTGTAGTTCACCACCCCTATACTTTGTCCAAAATATACAGGGTGTCCACAATCCTGAGTTTACTGCTTGATGGCTTCCACGAAGCGTTGAGTGCTTTACAGAACTATCTGGAGATATATTTGTAATACGCTTTCTGGTATATAGCTGCATGTTTTTATGTCTGAAAATAATTTCGAGATTTTGTGTTTTGATTTCTATAAAATTAGACTAGATATTTTGGGTACAGTAGGTATTCGTTAATATAATTGAATGATTACTTTGTTTACTATTATTAATTTAATAAAATATTAAAATTGACTAACATATTTTTTTATAATGTATTAATAATGAACTGCTATTGAATATATATCGATATATAGCATTAAAAATATAAAATACCAACCCTTAATTAAATCTAATAAAGCACCCTGTATTCCTGGGGATATAGCCTTGACTTCGTGATAGAGTGATCCGTCACTTTCCTCTCTTGTTATGATAATTCGTTTTTTTGTTGTGAATCTGGGATTTAGTACTGAGGGTTATAATGAAAGCGCTATTCTAGACTCATAAATTATAGCTTCGACGCAAGAAAGACCCTTGTTCACTTTTCATTAATCATTGATTCTTGAATGAATGCATCAAATGACTGTAACATAAATATTTGAAAGGACATTAACTTTACTTTATATGTTAAGTCTATCTTAATGTATGTACCTACCCGCGCAAATCTTGTTAGAATAACATATATTTTATCAAACATAGAAATGACAAGTTGTGATTAGAATTTCGCTTAATGTCTAAACATATTTATTTGTTTAAAATAATAAAACCACAATTTCATACAATCATAACCATTTAGTAACATGGCAACACTAAATAAAAACAGTTAAAGAAAAGATTTCATTGTGTCATTCCCACAAATGAGGGTATTTCATTTTATTCGTGTAATTATTATTTATCACAATGCCGCAGTATTATCGCCTTTGCACGCGATTTGTTAATTCAAAGGATTAGTTTATAAAATAATATTATTTATATTTGTACAGAAACAAGGGTCGACTAATAATAAATAAAATGTATTTTATATTTATTAGCAATCTGTATCTAAAAATACTGATCGCCATTGAGGCATGTAACTTCTATATTCAGTTGCGGCTTTGCTCGAGTGAACTATAAATTTTTGTTCTTGTGTATTTTGAAGAAGAAGCAATATGACATTTTTACGATTTTAGAGGCGTTTATCTCGTCAAGTATTTTTTTCAGCAAAAACCCTATTTAGAAACATCTATTTAATTTCTTTAGACCTATCTGATGATACTTATATTGACATATTCACTATTTATTTTTTTATAAATTGATTGACGATTTAATTGCCGCACATACAAACAGAAAAAATTATGTTCCGTTGTTTTGAGGTCTATAACAAATCTATCTTGCACAGATATCACTGTTTTAAAAAAAAAAAAATAATTAATGTACATAAATGGTCTGGTTTCTATTTTATTATCATATTCAAAACATTAGAATTAACCTTTCGATATATATCAATTTTTGTTTCTATAATCTACGTATTTTTAGGCAGAAACAAGTTTTGTATAAAGAACGATAATATAGCTCCTTCGTGATACGCAACAAAAGAGGTTGAATATTTCATAAAAAAATTACAGAAGTGACTGGCTGGTTTGATAGGCGGCGCTTTGGCTGTGTTAAAAAAGCAAATGCAAAGGAGCTTATTGTAAGAAAATAGAGTGTGTTTTAGCGGCAATATTTTTTTTATTTCCTCGAACGAGAAATCACCTGCCATGCTGTAGGTACATAATTTATTTATTATTCAATATATTTAAAAAAAATATTCAAGTCCCCTGCTTCTTTCACCTCTATCTTGTTATTGGATATGAAGAAAAACCTATAGTTGAGCAAATAAATTTTGCAAAAGAACCTTGATCTTAACAACGAATATTAATGATATTTTTTTTTAATATTTATGTCTTTTGATTTTTTAAAACTAATAATATAAAAATTCGATATAACACGATAAATTGTTTTGGTAAAAATATCCAATTAGGTATTTAAAAAGATTGTTACTTAGATAATTTCACAAAATCTTGCGGCGTGCTCAATATCATAAGGAAACTGCGACAAAATGCAAATGACATTTCGTACAACCGTGACTTAGTAATTCCACACCGAGCAGTCATGATTACACCCATTTTTCCTTTAGAGTATTAAGAAACACGTTTTCATTGAGGAAGGAAATTAAGGTCCATTTCCTTGAAGAGTAATTATCTCGTTTTAAATATATTAGGACTCTGCTTTTGTGGTTATTGTATAAGTAGATGGTCACTTTACGTAATTTATATGGCTTTCGGGCGCTCCAGAAGCTTGATACAAATGTCTTTGAATGCGATATTTAATTATTCAATTGCTTGTTTTGTATAGAATAATAGCTGAATAAAATAAGTATAGAGAACATAACAGGCAATGGGGGCGACTCTATAACTTAATATATATTTGGTTAAATTTATGTATATGGTTGGACGCAGGCTAGTATTTTTTTTCACTTTTATGGATAGAAACTTCATCCATATAAAGTGAAAAAAATTGTCCATACCGTTAGTCACTCCTATCATAATCTCTATGAGAATATTATTTAGTAAAAAGTTATTTAGTTTGTACAGTTGCTATGTTTTAAAAGTGTAATAATATTTTTAAATTCAGGAGGATGTGGGAAATTTAAATTGTTATATACAAAATGCCCTGACTAACATCAGCTGCTAGATTTTTACTAGCCCTAGCGATCGACTCTTAAGTTATAATCGTAATTTATGTAGACAAAACGAAAAAAAAAAAACGTCAAAGGCACGTTTAAAAACGAGCATTTAATATAACGTACCTACTCAAGAAATGAAATAAAAAAATAATAGTTATATACAAATACTTTGGAAACTGTGCATGCTTTCACAAGAATTCATTCATTATAGCTTTATAAAGTAGAAATAGTAAAGTTAGTTTAGTGTTGTCTTTTTCTGTGGTGGTGGTTTTATAGCATTTTCTTTCTTCATTCTTTTTTTTTGTTATAATCATAATGCTAGAGCGTTATATTTGTTGGGAACATACATATTATATATCTATGCAATAGAAATATTAATGCAGGTATTGTTTAATTCAGATGTTAAGTAAGTAGATTAATTTTAACGTATACCATAATTGTTTTAATACTTCATTTATGAACAAGAAATAGTTCCAAAGGAGATGCAGTATTCAAATTATTTAAATAAATATGAACTGCTTCATCCTCCCAAATCATGTATTACATTTATGTGTCACAAGATCCTAAAATGATACTGAGATGTTGTGATATAGATTACATTAAACTAAATCTACAAAATAAGGATTGATAAACCAGACAAAAACCAAAGCCGAAGCCGTTTTAAAACTGTAACTGTAACAAAAGTCCGTTAAATAATAGTAAATTAAGTCAGAAGAACAGAGTACAATAGGAAATCGGGCCCTTAGCGGACCGTGCGGAATACTGATTCATTTCGAATTCAGTACACTCGTTTTGAGTCTGAGAGCATAAAATTCCTATCTAATTGAATACGCAATTGGCCAACACTAGTGCCAAACCTTTTGGGCAATTAATTTTTGGGGCCATCGCTTTAATTACACCTCGGTTTGAACGATTATGTTATCAGTGTAATTTATAAAGTTTGTTATGATATCTCGCTTCAGAAATTCGTGGAAATGAGCGGCAATTTGCGATTAGACTTTTTGGGCAGTATTTATGTATGAAATTGTTTATCTCTTGCAAACGATTGTAATTACCGTCTGTTTTTGCGTCAGTCTTCTGTTTGCTAATGTGTTTATTTATGTGTATCGACGAAGAGCATCTGGTAAAACGGACAAAGATATGTAAGAAAATTTAACACGAACCAAAACGTTATCATGAAGTCACTTGTTGTGTGATGGTGTTTTGAAAATCTATAAGCGCTTATTCACAAACCTATGTGTTAATGTAGCTGAGACGTATTATTATAGTTAAATATTTTACTTTATATAAAAAGGTTGTCTCGTTTGAAAATAATTTAATAAAAATTTTATTTTTTTTCTCAATGTGAATGATATTCTTATAATGAAGCATAGAATTGTTGTTAGCAACACTAATTCTCTAAGGAAGTATATTTGAGCGATTTTGTATGTGCTAAATAGAGAAGCTATATTAACGTTGCTTTAATAATTTAAATTGAAGATCTTCTTACTTTATCATATCATTTGGTTACAACCACAAAAGCTTATTTAATAAAAACACCTTCAATTAATATAAGAACAATCTTAATATTAATAATAACTTAAAGAACTTGCGTTTTTTAGAAAAAAAAATCATTCTTAAGGAATATTTAAAACGACGACGAACGACGTAAGTAAGAAAGCTAGCAACCCAAAGCCCCGAAGGCCCTTTCCTTTCCAATCATTAAATCTCCTATCATTCAATCATTCACAGTTTCCCTGGACGCAATAAAACTAACACCCTATTATTTTCTATGGCGTCACGATAAATAATATTAAATTGCAATAATTATATTGACCATTTCGATTTAATTGTATCAGAATTATATATTATCATATTTCATTAATTTAAAGCACCATTAAATTGTACTTACGTGTGTTTTCTCAGAAGGCTGATCACCTACTTGTCCATAAAGAAAATCGATCAGTGAAACAGATGAATTCTGCCCCATACACCACTAGGGGACACGGGACTTCACTTAAGTGTGTTGTCTATTATATTTACAAGAATTACTTGAATTGTTTAAAATGCAAACTTTATTGCTCAGTCCTTATAATTCATCGGTCAACGCGTGACCCTTTATGTAACATGTTAATCTTCTTTGGGTATCAAAGCTAAGCCACCTCATGAAAGTTCTCAATAAAATGGTCTTTAACACACGGTTTTATACATCAAGAAGCTTTACCAATAGTTAAATATTAGATAGCAATACTGGTTAGTAAAGAGCTAGCCTTCGTATGACTTAAGAATTCCAGATTACATTAACAGAAAAGCTAAGCCCATTGCTAACTCGAAGCCCATAGGCTACGCTTTATCTTAATGCTATACTCGTATATTTCAGGTTCCAATTGTAACAGTTATTTGTCTTTGCATCAAGAATCGCTGAGAAACATTCAATAAAGACAAAGCCGTAACCTATAAACCTAAATAAATCGTGGAGGCGTGGTGGAAATTGAAAGATTTGGCGATCGTATTTTGTTTTGCCAATTTAAAAAAGGCGCACACAATATGGGCGCGGGTTTCTCGAAGTTTGCCAATTCTTTAGCAGTAAATCCTTTTGTCCATTGGTTTGGGAAACAATTAATGTGTCGATTCGAGGTCTTTTTAGCTGCCTTTTTTATACTCAATGATACTAATTGGTAAAAGAAATGTTCTAGCGTCGAAACAAATACATAGCGTATTTCTAAAAAAACAAATAAAAACGTTTAGAATTAGAAAATTATTTATTCATATGAGAATCATATGTTTTATCATGAGAATATATTACGTGAATATTACTATGTATCATCGATAATGGAACGCAATTCATCTGTAATAATCACAAATAGGAGTATAGTGTCCACACAGCTTCTATACAATTGTACCATGAAGATTATAATTACATCGTCCCATGATATAACAATTTGAATCTATATCGAATTAATAGTACCTATTGAATTGAACAATTCAATTATAATTGCAGTGATGACAAGGGTTACAAATAACAGATAAACGAGATATAAGATATTGGGATTTTCGAAAAACAGCCATATATTTCAGATGTGTTGAAATTTTACATTATAAACGACAAATCTAATTTTAAATTTTTTCTATCTTTCTTATTTGAATCATTGTAATTATTAAATACGTAAATTATTATTGTACTTCAATTGACTAGATATGAAGTGTTATTAATATTATATAACATTTAATTTATATTTTATTGCACGAGTTTTAATGGCATAAATTGAATCGCTGACTATAGTTAAATAGTATTTAATCACCATCGTCACTATATTATAAAATTTTTTAATCATTGAAAAACTGTTCTAGTGTTTTTTGTGTATATAAACGACGTGTATTGCCTGCTATCAAGTAATTTCTTTCCTTATTTATTGGGAAGAATATTTGTATTATTTTATGAGATAATGGAAACAGAGGCACATTGGTTTTCTGTACCTTTATTATTTTCACCTCTTGAAGGGAAAAAGCATAGAAAAGCAATGTATAAAGAATAACGATAAATGGCGCGTGATCACATCGTTTTCTTGTACGGTTTATGGTATAGTTTGTTTATAGTTGTTTTTCGTGTTGTTTCCGTTGTTGTTTGTTTAGGATTGAAGATGTCATTCAAGAAATTGAATAAATTTTCTTTCTTTTTCAACGTGTCTTGATGATTCATAATATACGATATGAAAAAAAATACTGCAAAAAAATATTACGAAAAATAACAAGACGTGTAGGTAACAACTCAGCTTTCAGTATAAAGCTTCGGTTTAAAATTTTGTCTAAGCCGTATGAAGCGCGTTTAAAATTCGTTGTATTCTGTTTTTAAACTACGATCTCAATTTGTTAATAAAAAAATGAAATGAGAAAAAATAAGCTAACTTAATATTTGATTTCCTTTTACATCATTTAGCCTCTCAAATACAAAACACCGAATAATCTTCCATGATTAAATACGCAATAATAAACGGTAGATTAAATTACACAATATTTCAGTGAGAAAATTTTTTATAACAATTCAATTATTTTGTTTCAGGTGGATAGTGATTGACTACGGATTTGGAAGAACACCCTTAAACAGAAATATTACAGTGTCAGTGTAGTCAGAAATGTTGGATGTACTATAGCGGTGATAAACATGGCACAAAAGGCTGGCCTCTGGTTTATGTTGTGGATAGCTATCATACCTCTCCATAGAGCTGATAACTTGGGTGAGTTTTTAGTAAGATATATCTTATATCTTTAAACGAGCAATTCTTGTATATATATATATATATATATATATATATATATATAATTGGAATCTCGGAATCGGCTAGAACGATTTTCATGAAATTTAGCATATAAGGGGTTTCGGGGGCGATAAATCGATCTAGCTAGGAATCTTTTTAAGATAATGTCATATTCGTGTTTTATCGACTTAAACTTACTTTTTTAACAAATAGGAGGCGTTTGAGTAGTCCCAATTTATTATGACTCTTTCTGACATCTATTGGCCAATAATAATACTTAAATATAATTTCCAAAAAACACAATTTATAAAAAAAAAAGGTAGAAATATTTGTCTACACTAATATTATAAAGAGGAAGAATTTGTATTTTTGTTTGTTTGTTTGTAATTGATAAACTCAAAAACTATTGGACCGATTCTAAAAATTCTTTCACCATTAGAAAGCTGCAACTTCGCTGAGTGACATAGCTTATATATGTATGTACTACGGGCGAAGACGGGGCTAACTGCTAGTTTTGTTATAAAAACAATCTGGATGATAAAATCTTTCACATTATAATACACGTGCCATCTGTAAATATCAAATGCCGTAACTTTTATAACCAACTAGCTGTTCGGCTCGGCTTTGCCCGTGGTACATATATAGCCCATGTCACTCAGTAAAGTTGTCTAATGATGAAAGAATTCGATCCAGGCGTTCTTGCCTGAAAATGTTACAAACATACTAAAATACAAAAGTTTCCTCTTTATGATATAAGTGTAGATAATTGTAAAATATACGGAATTCTATTAAAACAATAAGCGAAAATTCAATTGTGAAGGTAGTGGGTTCCATCTCCGTTGTAGATTAAAATACTAGGGCTCACTTAACATCTACGCAAATCGGGAAGTTGACTCCCCCCTACGGGCTACCTATGCTTCCTATAAGGATCTAGGAATGAAATTTTCTTAGAACACTATTATAAACAGACATTTATAAAATATGGGTTGGGTATAGAAGCAAATGCGTGAAAGGAATACCCTAATAATGCAACGTGTGTCTGTGTGATGTAAAAATAATTCGTGTAAAAATAGTCCATTCAAAAAAAGTTGTAGGCAAATCTTCCGAATAATACCCCAATTAGTCTGAGAAAGAAAAAGGAAACTTTCGTCTAATCATAATTAAAAATAAGGTAAACAGTGTTAATTAATGTTTCATTCATTCCAATTAGCAAGAGTATTTATTTTTAAATTAAGGTATTACTTAGATACTTTTTACAATGCCATAGACCGACAAACTTGCTGATGTAAATATTAATAAAATTTTTAAAATTAATAAAATTGCAAAGTGTAGACTAAACTGTAATCCTTTCTCTGATTAACATAATTTAATGACCCTTATTCTATAACTAGACTCTCCCGGCTCCACCCGCATATCAAGATTTATCCCAAGGAAATGAGCACATACTATATACTTCACTTCTATTTGTTTAATCTTTATGCTAATCTCATGAGGATATCATCATCATCAGCCCATATATGTTCCCAATGCTGGGACACAAGCCTCCTATGAGGGTTCAGGCCATGATCCACCACGCTGGCCAAGTGCGGGTTGGCAGATGTCACATGTCGTCGCACTTTTGATTCTTGGACATGCCGGTTTCCTCACGATGTTTTCCTTCATCGTTTTAAGCAGTGGTGATGTTATCCACACGTGCAGATAAATTGAAAAATCAATTTATTTCCTGCACGCTCGCTCGGTCTCGAACACCGACTTATGGATTTTGAAGTCCGAAGTTCTCACCACTGAGCGACCACTGCTTATGTATTATCATGAGGATATACAATATGTTATCCAATATATTATCCATTATTATTATCAACGCATTCCCTGTACATAACGTTGAGATCAAGCTAAATTTGGAAATGGTAACTAATTTTCATACAAACACAGCAAGGGCGGATTACTAGTGGCACATTAACTTGCGTGCGTAGCTCCAGTGTTCTCTGAATGTTATGTAACCACTAAATCGGGGATTCAGAACTTCAGACCGGTAAATGAATTAGCACAAAATTTTGCGGTTGTAGGAAATCCCTTTATATCCGGAGATTGTTTAACCCAAAATGTAACAAACAGTCATATCCTTTGTTTGATACTATTTGCCGTTTTGAAATGTGCTTGAAAGAGCAGTTTGTATCAAATAAAATAATTTATTATAGTCACATTTATTAATGACCTCTTTATCATTGAATAAAAAAATCTGCTTTGAGTTACCTTAGGCTACCTAGGTATAGGTCTACGACTAAACATATAAGAGTATATTAATCAGAATAGGCTTTTAAACTAATTGTTTAAAAGCCATACCGTATCGCAAAGCCTAAATCGAGGAGATCACAAAACTTTTGACATTCCCTTTTTAAAGTATCTGTTGGGAAGAAACAAATTCAAATATTTCAGAAGGGGTGATTTAGAGAGTATTCAAGTTTGTATGAAATTCTCTGAAATAAAACTTGATGTAATTAACGCCTTTCGAGAAAATTCTTTCCACTTCAACTTTTGCTTTCAACATAATGTATATTTCAAAATAAATTTTGTTGGCTCCTTTCAAATAATAACGAAAAATAATTTTTATTAAGATATAAAATAAAACATACAACCTCTGTCGTACTAAAAGACTATGAGAAAGATGGACTGAAGAACATGGACTTTGGAGTTTCCTTGTCTTTGCGCAAATATTCGTTTTATACTCTATATAGTTGAATAGTCTCAGTGATTGGCCTCAGTCCCCTAGATTAAAAAGGGACCTAGACTAATATTCTCTGAAAGCCTTTTGAATAATATAGTCAGAACTGTAAGTTTTAATGTTTATAATTTGTGAATTTCAAAATGGATGACCTTGAAATGTCTACAATACAATCCTAGAACATTATCTTTTTTACAAAAAAGGGATGGTTGAAATCTCTCTACTTAACCTACACACACTCACACTCGCTTATACAACAATACAACAGAAGAAATCGATCTTCATACGAAATGTTTTAAGACGTAAAAGGAGACTTAAATGCCGCACACGACCCAAATACTGCCTCAAATGGACATTCGGCTTATAGATTCCTCTTCATGTGTGAAATAATACTTTTAGCCTTTCGGAACATGCTTCCGGACGGAATCGGGCACCGGCTCCACGGTATGTACGTGACAAGACGCGCGTATAATCTTCTCAGAACAAACGTCCTTTTGGCAGAATAATGGAGCGAATTTATCTGACTGGCCACGTAATCGACTGGCTAGATAATGCACTATTTGTTCGGGAATATTGTGGTCTAATGCTTGGGTTTCTTAGATTAGGTCTGGAGAAAGAACAAAGTTTATTTCCATTTTTATTTTTCTATGACTCTAATTCAGGGTAGCCTTTGGCTCATGCTTTATAATAATAAAAATGCTTCCTTAATTGATCATGATCATATGAAACTTAGGGTCCATTTCATCTGTGATTTTGAATGGAATCAGAGGCGCTAGAACGAGTTCAAACGTTTAAGCGCTCTTAACGCTTGGAAGTGCATTTCATCGACGTTAACTGAACTAGATTCAAGTAAAATAAAGATCAAATCTTAAGCCTGTGCTTTTCTGCGTTTAACAAGATGAATGCGCTTAAAGAGTCACTTGTCAGTGTCACTATAATTATACATAAAATTTTATAAATTAAACTACCTGATGTTGACTGATTATTATCAGACCTACACGATATGTGAACAAAATATCATGAGAATCGGTCCAAATATTTAGGAGGAGTATGGGAAGAACTTTGTGACCCGATCATTTTATACATTAAGTATAATTATCAATACTGTTAAATTATTATTGTAGGAATGACGAAGGTTAACTTTATTCAGTTACTAATCAAAATTTTGGTAAAGATTAATTTCTAGGTTGATAAATATTTTGTTTATTCTATTAGCTATGATAAGTGAACTCAGTTTCAATGGAGAAATTGGTTTGTTTTTAATCGAGTTAAGGACTTACATATGAACTCGATTATAACGATGCTGAATGGTTATTGCTCGAAGCATCCCTTAGAATTCGCTCCTTGACTGTGTATTGGGGGTTTTAACTATTCGGCATACGAAAGTTGGAATATGAGTTTAAATTTGTACATAGTTACTAATATTATCACATATGGACCTTCAATTATCATACTTTTAATGTGCAAATTTTTGTAAAATAATCATACAACTTCACCGTAATCATAGTAGGATTTAGAACTCTTTCTAGAAGGAAAAAATTTCAAAATTTTTCATGAAGATAGCAAGCGTTATTTAGAATGAAATGCTATGCACCTCGCACCAAATCACGACCGTAACGGTATCGGGAAATGTTCAACAATTTTCGTAACAATGCGCACTCTACAATTCCGTCGCCGTCTAACGTACTACAATATATTTCTAGTTTTGCTTTAACCACTCCTATTTGGCTTAGGATATAAGCAAACCAAAATAACGAACATTTCAGGAAAGAACATCAAAAGATGTCGAGAAACATTTTGTAAGGTTATTGTCCTTTCTATTTTTCAATAAACGTTACCAAAACGAAGGTAGGTACTACGTAACTCAGTGCTTTTCAGCCGATTGACATGATTCTTTTAGTATTTGATAGGGAATTGATGTTGTTTGGACTTGTTTTAGAATTCGAAATACCTACCTCCTCCCTCAGGGACGTCAGGCCTTTTTTGCAGAAACTGGTAGAATAACATGGTATTGATATTGCAGTTATCTGAATAATTATAAAGTCTTGAGCATTTATACTTCCCGCATAAGAATAATAGCTGGTGATTAAACAATAGTTGACCGCAAATTCACGTTTTGTTACATAACACGAGTATTGTTCTAAACACTATCCCTGAATGTAGGTTACTAATATATAAATTCCTTTGGAGTTAGCTCGACTATTTTTAATCTAGATTTCGCTCAAAAATATCCGTTTCGAATTAAAATTGAAAGTAAATTGTTCTATTATTTATCGAGTGTTTCTCTTTGTGTTATTAACATCTTTAAAGTAAAAATATATTTTTATAAATACTCATCAAACATCTCAACTGAATATATTTTTGTGTAGAAGCAATGTACGCTTCAGCACGTATTGGGCTGGCTCGTACTGGCGAAGGTTCTTTACACCCACAGAAGATAGGCGTTAAATAGTAGGTATACCACATTCTACTACAGGCTTCTTCTACTTCTACGCTTCATGTGTGACTTAGCCCGATCCTTGTCGACTTTTTTTTCCTTATCCCTTCTAACCAATAAATATATTGAAAAATTCACACGTTTCAAAATTGCCCTATATTTATCTCTTGATCTGAACCTACCTCAGTTATTTTCTGTGATATTTTATATATTTAAATCGTTTCTTTAGAGATGTAACGTTTAAATTAATATGCAAGGAACGTCCATGCTAAAACTCACTAAACTCACGTCTTACAAACTCATCAGCAAAATATAATCTTTTTCAGTCTTCGCATCCTGCGACGGTTATAATTGTTACATTTGCTTAGTTGCAGTATCTCTCGTGAACTCAATAATATCGGAAGTAGGTCACATTTGTTTATACATCCCCAAAAATTCTTGCGATCAAAGAAAATTTTGTTATATATTGCTATCTGTCAAAGTGAAATATTGCTCACTCACAAGCAGAATAAACTATAAAGCATTCCACGCGTTCTTTTATAGGTTTTTATTCCGAAAACAAATCGGAAGGATATTTTTTCTATATCAAATAGTAAACAGATACAAATCGGAAGCCATAAATGTTATATGGTTCAATTATAAAGTAGCTAAACTTTAAAACGTCTATTTAGAAAATTTATTCTTAATAAACTTACCTACCTTAAATATAACGCTATTGTTTCAATTATTTAAATGAAACCAAACCCTCCAAAGGCTTCATGTTGTAATAAATAAATTGATTATATTATATTTGTCAATCAATCTGTAAAATTGCTCATTAGCAAATATCAACATGAAAATGTTTTTAATATTATGTATGCTGATAAAAAGACTTTTACATAGTCAAGACTGATATTGAAATAGTACGAATATATGAAGTATGTTTTCCATATTATCTGAATTACTGTTTTAAACCTGCTAATACAGGTGTAGGAAAAAACTATACGGATCCGTCATCCACAATGCAATACTAAATAAAATAATGCAATTAGTAATAATGTTTTAAAATCCAAAAGAAAGTCGAGTCCTTACGTATGAGTGGTGAGCGCACTTATAATAAAAATGGCTGACCGGAATTTAATTCTTGTTGGGTTTCTGGCTTTGTCTTGGATAGTATCCTATAACAGCTGTTAAAATTAAAAAAAAAACTTGCAAAAACGAGTCTACAGGGCGTCGGTTGGACGAGGAGGTAGATGATTAAAAATAGAAATAAAAAAAAACGCGTTAAAAAATTAAATTTTGTAACAATCAGTATATAAATGAGTAGCTACTAATAATGTTATATTGCCATATATTTGGGGACTTAATTCATTCGATAAAGCCTTCACTGAGATGAATTTCATACTCCACAAAACACGTTCGCTTCAATGGAACTCAGCAATTGTTATTTGTATTCAAATGACGCCGCACAATGTATTATGTTATAAATTCGATAACATTTGAATGATTTATAAAAATATTCCACTATGACTTGGATCAATGAATATATGTGGATTTTCTATGTGCGATTAGGTATGTTTTTATACAGACACCACAGCCACATATCATAAGCCATATTAATATTTAGCATGATCTCAATTTTTTAATTTTCATCTCTTGTTGTGTAGCAATAGTTTCTTTCCGTCCTTTTGCATAATTTTCACATCAAAATCATAATGATTAAAGTAATTTGTTCTATATGATATAACAATGTTTATACAATATGCCACTTATTAAATTGTATAACTTTCTCACAAAAAGGCCACCGACATTCCCAACATCTAAAAGTAAGATAAAATAATTCTAATTTATATTATTTATAATTCTCATTTAACTTACGTACTAAAAATGAGCAAGTCATTAAATTTCACCACCAATGACTTTATGACAAAACTATAGTAAATGTGTATATTTATTTAATTAGTTTCTTTTAGGTGGTGAAAACCGGTAAACCTTTTTTGTAGAATAATATTTTCATGGTATTGTGGTTGTCCTTATTATGCCTCCGCTTATGAATAAACTAAATTTTCAATTTCAACATCATTGTATTCTATTATTGCTTTATATTATTACTGCTTTGCAAACATTCACAATCGATTGATGACAGAAAATATTTTTACCATGCCCCGTTTATTCGGTATTCATTTCATAACACCATTGTTAGTTATGACGGGCCTTGCTTTATTGAAAATATTATTAAAAACGATGTGCATTTTATTTTCTATTTAATTATATCTCAACTATTTCAATTTAATTATATTCCAATAAAAGTACAAGATTAGGTACTAACGTGAACGTTAAAAACGATTTACAAAATCAAAAAGCATGCTCGAATTGAAGTCGATTAATCAGTATTTTAAAATCCATTACTACCAACCAAATTTTATTTCCGTTGTATTTAAATAATAGCGAATAACTCATGAAAATATACCAAGTCCCATAATGTTTATACAGATACTTGAGAATGAGAATGAAAATAAATAATTAATAGTCTCTGTCATAATTGTAAGACACAAAGACGACGATTGTCGGTGAAACTTAACCAAAAACAGATCTACCTTACAGGGCACATCAGTATAACCACCTCAATTGAACAATAACCATAGTCCACAAAGTGATACGCCTCGAACAGCTTCTATATACTTGTACAGTCAACAAAACAATATAAACTGTACCCACAAATCGAATACTGAAATAGTAAGTTTAAATACAGCGTGTAAAATGGGTTCGCCACCTATGAATAGAAAAATTCACGTAGCTAAGAAAATATTGATACAAGTGGAGGGGTGACTAAGCGACTTACACTTTAACCACCCTTTACATTTTAAGCCGGTACTTCATGTCACGTACATCTATATTTGTGTAGCGCCTCGGGGATCTTTCTTTTCAGCGGCGCTGGCTTATTATGCATTGACTGTGAAAACGTCAGCCAGACGTTGCGGAAATATTTAGAAATGACTGTTTTATCTCTTGCTATATAAAAGAATTATATTATTATAAGTTTCTACTTAATAATGAATACTAAATCGATAAGTATGATCATACTACGCTTGCATGGATTTGAGAATGAAAAATATAAACAATCGTTCGGACTTCCATGTCTTTGAAAAAGACTCGATAACGATTTGAACTATATACGACGAACCTGCAATCTCCGTCCGTTTGTAAATATTTAACGACAAATCCAATGAATCTACTTCAAAGTTAAAATGAAGATACGTTATTTCCACTTATAAATTTTTTGGTAACATAATTTGGGATTGACGTTGGATCTTGGCGGATTGTTTTGTAATAAACCATGAATTGCTAAATATATTAAAAACAGAACATTGAAAGAATATCGTAATTCAGAAGTAGATTAGATGAAATGTTACTTAGTACGTATAAAAGTTTACCACTTGATCTCGTTTATTAAAAAATGGGGCCCTTTCAATAGTTCTGAGTGTTTTGTGGATCTAAGAAATAAAATCAAATATATTTTCTTTCGTTTCGCCCGTTTTATCAGAAAATCTATGATCTTCCTACGACATTGTGGCTATAACAAGTAATAGTTATTTTAAAACTTAAAAATCCTGTCTATATTATATATAAGCTTGCTCACAAAATAATACTGATAAATAATTCTACTTCGTATATGTTTCTTGAAACGATGCGAATAATTTCAAATTTTTTAACTAGCTACACCCCTCGGTTTCACCTGCGAAAGTCCGTATCCTGAAGGAGTATCGGGATAAAAAGTTGCCTATATGTTATTTCATTGCAATCAGTTCAGTAGTTTTTGCTTGAAAGAGCAACAAACACACACACATCCTTAAAAACTTTCGCATTTATAATATTAGTAGGAAGTAGGATTTTTTGATAATACAAGATTTCAAACCAAACTTGATATTTGGAGTGTTGATTATGTAGTGTAATGTTTGGTACAGTGCATAAAAAGAACCTTTATTATAAATCTTTACACCATATCTTTACGATACTATTGCATATATCAGCGTGCTTGCTATTTGTATCACAAGAAATTTGCATATTTCTCAAATTGTCTAATCTTTAGTAGTCGTAGCAATTGATAGAAATAAATAACGGTTATAGCAGTTTGGTAATATTTCGACCAAACAAAATGGGCAAGAGGGACAGGCGGAATTACGAATGTGCTGTCTATAGGCTGAACATAAGTTATAATTTATTTATTTATTTATTCTTTACAGTACATATTGCCGAAAAATAAATTGACATTGTAAAAAAAAAAAGACCATACAGGCACATATGCACTATAAGGCGGCCTTATTGCTCAAGAGCAATCTCTTCCAGGCAACCTTTTTGTAAAGGAATGTTTAACATATACGCGATTTAATAAATTTGATTTGATTTGATTTGATGGCACAAAGCAATAACTAATATATTATTAAAGTAGCACAACGTATATAAACATGTATTTAAATATAAACATACAAATAATAATAATACACATACTACATAGATAACAAATATTATATATACATACATAAAATATTACATACTAAGAATATTGTAAGATCTAAAAGCAGCACATCATAATGATAAAAAGTGATTTTTAACAAGAGCTTTAAAACTATTGATACTTATTTATTCTTAAACTAGATGTAAAAATAAATTTGAATGTAAATAAGAACAAATAAGGAATTTCAGAGTTACGTTACATCGAGTAACCGGCCTGATGGTAAGCGAACATCACTGCCCCTGAACATAAGAATGACCTTTAATAAAATAATAAGCGTTAAAATTTTCGGTTTCAATTTACAGACGTGGTGGTAAGGTATAAGGGGGAAGATTTTTTTTTATGCCATAGCGGCCGCCCATGAACATTCGCAGAGGCTCAGACCTCTGAGAATGCGCTGCCCGCTTGAGGGATAAGCGATAAGGAAAGGATTGATGACTGGAAAGAAGGAATGGACTGGGAAGGGCTAGCAGAAGCAAATAGGCATATAAATTTCTTTTTTTATGTCATCGTTGGCAATACAGCTGGTGGGTCACCTGATGGTAAGCGCTACCACCTCCCAAAAAAAAAAATGAATTGCAGACTTCAAATTAAAGAAAGAAAGAAAAAAAGAGTTTAAGAAAGAATTAAGGAGAGGAATAAAGAAAAGGATTGGGAAGGGTAAGGAAAAGTATATCGCCCTCTAAGTATGTAAAATATCGTATTTACCAAACTACTGAAATATACTAAGTACTAAAGTATCTAGATATTGTATACACGTTCAAAGACAACGAGCAGAGAGGCCACTCAAGCATAATTATGGGCCCACACGGTGTGAATATGAAGAAGCCATAATTAGCCGTGAGGGTTAACCCCGCGTCACAAACACTTATAGCACAAGTTGGTTAAACTAACGCGAAGAAAGTTCCCGGTGGATGTGTGGATGTAATGGACATATTTCACTTCTAAGCGGAATTCAGTCAATAAGTTCTGAGAAAACTTTGCTTCTTACGCACTCAACTATTAATTATTTAAATAGCTCAAATGCAACATAGAACTTTAAACATTATGTTAAGCACCCTTTACATTTAATAAGATACTAGTTCTGCTGTTTCGCATACGTTAAATTCAGAGTAGTTTAAAAGATGTTATTATAGTTAATACCTTCCTCTTGAATCCCTCTATATATTAAAAAACCGTAGTCTTTAAGTTAAAGTAGTAGTCAGACTTCAAGTTAAACATGAAATTGTTATAGTTTGATTGACATTAACTCATATTAGAGTCTCGCAAAAAATCAGTGTTGAAGTGTGATGCTTTTTTATATAGATATTCAAATATATAGTTATAAGTTTGATTATTTGACAAAGAGTAAACTTTTAGTTTGTAATATTTTTTTAGGTTTTTTGTGTATATTACATATTTTAGGTTTTATGATGTGTATAAAATTTAACTTATATCCCAAAAGCTATTATATTTTCTTAATTAATTTCTTACATTCTTTATTTTGCATCGATGTTACAAAAAAATTAAATTTAAATTCAATTAACTAATTAATTGTATTTATGTAATACAAAAATCCGGACTTCCCTACTGATATTATAAATGCGAAAATAACTCTGTCTTCCTTCTTCATACATAAATCACTGAACCGATTTGGATGAAATTTGTTATATGTTTTGACTCGAGAAACGATAGTTATGTAACTGTGAAAAAGGGTAGTTTTTATCACAGAAATTCCACAGTTCGGGATCTATGTGGGGAAAATTCCGATTACTATTTTGACTGATGTGAAGAATTTGTGAAGTTTGGGTCGGTAGAGTTAGGCCATGTAAATTCAGAAGGTTGGCTCTACATGACATCTTTATTCTATTTTTATGGATATATTTTATACAGGGCAAACCTTATGTGGTCGTGGCAACATTTTACATAATTTTTTTGGAGAGATATATCTTTTTCTTTTCGCAGGCGGAACCTTCAGCGACAAGCAAATACATAAATACCACAATAATTAGATGAGAGTTATAACTAAATGAACACTTGCTTGGGACAAAGTAGCATTGTTACAGTCCAAACAAGTCGTTAAACTACATGTGTCTCTTGTTTACATTACAAGTAGGAATCCGTCAGTTTGACCATACATGGCTAGTCGTTAATCATTGATAGCATAGTGCGTTCTCTCGCCATAAAAGTCAAAGATCCCCAGGATTTTTTCCCCGACGCGGACGGCCGTAAAACGTTCTCTTTGAGTGATTCCTGGGAACATAAATAATTTGGTTTAGTACGGTTGACTTCAAACGAACGAAGTATTGTTCGTTTATCCAAACATGTTTTTGTGGCGTTCATTTCATTCTCATGGGTATCTTTACGCTTTGATCTCGAAGTGCTTTTAATACTCTTTATTGTTACATTGTTCATTGGTTAGGAATGGAGCGGATGAACTTTCAAGTATCACAAGTTATAAATATTACGCTGTACCTAACTGAAATAGTTTATACTTCTACCCTTATAAAATTCAAAATGAAAATAGGCGATTTATAGATATTACATTCATCTACAATTTATTCTGTACGACTAATATATATCTTAAACCCACTTATATCAGATATTACTGGACCGATTTCAAAAATTCTTATATCATTAGATGTGTACACAATGAAAGAGTAAGTTATATTTAATATTTACTACGTGCTATAATATGAGTACGATGTACGAAACCGGAGTGAACCGCTAGTTACAAATATATACTTGTTTTTTGTCATCAAATTGCATTAATGCTTATAATTAAATGTTGCCTTTATATCATTGAACATTAATTTAAGCTTCACTTGCATATATAATTAAAATTAATGAGACGACAATTATTCAAAAGTGCAATTACTCAGAACTGCAGTCAGTGTTGTTTTACATAAAAATAAATGAACATTGATACTAGCAGTGAAAAAATTAGACAGCGAAAATTACATTCTGTAATTTCTATGGTTTTCGAATATTTCAAAATGTTTAAGATTGTTTCTTTTGTCTGTTAATTTTACAATTCAATCTAAATTTGAATTAGACATATTACAAATACCCCAGGCGTCGTACCGTATTACGTGATTCATTTAAAAGAAACAGTACATAAATAATCCAGGGACGAATCGCCGCATTCTCAACGCATTAGCTCGACAATTTAAATATATAAAGGTTGTTACGTATCCATTCCTGTAATTCTATGCCATACTTGAGTTGACAGAGATAGATGACGCGCTAACTATGTCGTATCCATTCGACTTTAATTATTCTAAAGCGTTCCCCTCAAGTAGGATGCATGTTAACCGCACATGCTACCCGAATGGTATAAATGCGATGACTTGGCTATTTTTGAATGCAATGAATGTGGGCGTATTGGAAATGTGCTATATTCTATTTGCGTATTTGCAATGGGTTAGGATTTCTTGTCACTGACGAGTTATATTTCACAATGGCCTCTACTGAACAAAGCAGAAAGTACTTTGTTGTAGCTTTGTGTAATAGTAGATATTGTCTACATAGTGAGATGATAGTTTATGATAAATGTATGTGATTATGTACTATAACGGTCGTCAGTGATGTGGGGATCATTTTGGTATCATTGCTTGTGACACAACTGTTTGATATTTCCTTCCTTTTTTTGATTTGGTGACAAATAAAGTTATGTCTGTGACGTGAAAAACTTTTGTACGAATTTATACGGTTATCCTTTAAAAAATCACAAATTTTAAAATATCTTTTAACATTGAACACTAAAAGTGAGAAATAAATGGTCATTCATACTTCGCCATAACTCATAACTTGCAACCAATACCGGGATGCATGCCACGTGCTGTCTATTACGCCTCTCTTCGTATGAAATACATCTTTCTAAAAATAAATGACTTCCCCTTAATGACCCGTTGTTTGCCTCTTAAGGGATCAACAGCTGGTTCTTGTAAATATTTTTATCCGATTTTATTACTGAGCTGTGTGGTCATGCACATGTGATGTATAAACTAGTTTACAATTTGGATTTATTTGTATATCGATTGTTTAATTGGATGCGTACGCGATAGGGTGCGTTTTATGTTCTATTTTATAGGTTTCGTGTGTAATATTTTTTTTTATAGCCAGAACATGTTTCAAACAAATGTGAGTAGTTTCATAATATCAATGCATTCTCGCTTAACCGTTGTTGGTAGTAAATTGGATTTCTAAAATACATCTAGCCAGAGACGAATGTAAAATTTTAAAAGACACTTCCCAATCGCCATATATTTATACCTTTTGCATTTGTATTTCGTTTTATTAGAATCTACATTGTACTAACATAGACTAAAACGTAACAGGGAGGTCAAATCAAATTGGTCCTGGTTATATATGGGTTACAAATATTAAAAAAAAAATAGCTAAATTACTTTTAGCGCTGAGCTCTTGAGAAGTAGGTATACGTAAAATAAAATATATGTTAAAGGTACATTAAAGAGCCGATAATGGTAGTATTACACGCCCCCTGCTTTCAGAAATAATCTTATAATGTTCAATGTGAGGCGAGTACGGGCGTAAATATTTTATAAGCGTATTTCATCCTAGACTTAAGATTCAAAGTAATATTAATAATACAGAGTATAAATTCGACTTATAATAATTTTTTGAAATCTTTACCTGTGTTTACAATTGCGAAAATTATCACTTTATTTTTCTTCTTTACTTATCGAGTTGGTTTTTTCTCAAAGATTGAGTGTTAAAAATATTTTCAATAGAACCATAATATAAGTAATTCGTTAATACTTTTACAAATATGTCATTATTAATTTTGGCTTGTTAGAATTAATTGAAACTAGCTTGTATACAGCGCGTCAGATATCATAGAATTTCCTTGTATTTGATTTCCATAGACGTACAGATAGAGAAGTATTCAAAATAGATCTAATGGATGCTTGGGATAAAACCAAATTGAAAATTTGCAGCAGCTTTACGAATATAGCGTTGAATTTAATGACAAAATAATTTAATTTTACGTCCGTTTTGTAAGAGTTTTATGGTTATTAGTAAATAAACTTTTCCCTTTTAATAACAAGTTATAATAAATTGAATGGAAGTAAAGCACGATTTCTCAATTTATAAAAATGTGATTAGACGCATTCACGGCTATAACTCTCGAAGAAGGAAGTCCCATAACTCGTAAATTTAATGGATAAACCGTAAATCTCAACACAGTTAGCTTTTTGTGATAAATTGTTTGTGTATTTTTCTTCATATTTATTATATCACTGGTCCATTGAACGTAACAAATCGCGAGTATTATGATAACTGAATGTGAAAAGTTGCATTTTTTTGCAATTGTTAGTTACAACTTTATCTTTTGGAAGCGTTTAAATTTAAACAAACCAGAAGAAAACAATACTAAATTGTCTCTGGAATTTTCTTATCTTATAACTTATATCATGAAGAATAACAAATACAGACTGTATTGTATGTGGTAGTAGAGCAAGCTCCGGCACGAATTGGGCCAGCTCGCACCGAGGAAGTACCGCACCCCCACAGAAGACCGGCGTGAAATAGTATACTGCTGTGTTTCGTTCGGTGAGTGGGGGAGCCGTTGGCCCATATCCTCTTCCTTACCCTTCCCAGTCCTTTCCTTAATTCCTCTCTTCAATCCTTTCCTAATACCTTTCCAATTTGCAGTCGGCAATGTATTTGAAGAGGCGTATGGACTTTACACCTCTCTAAATATTCATGGGCGGCGGTAGCGCATACCATCAGGCGACCCATCAGCTCCATTGCCGGATTAGAACATAAAAAAAACAGCCCTTTTTTATTACAAAGCGTATTCACAGATCACGTTGAAAACAAAACGCAAGGCATTATGACTGACCATAAAAATTCCCTTATAAATTAAGGTATACCGTACCCGATAAAAAGTAACAACAAATTTCTTACCGCAACACAAATGTATCCCACATATTTGAGTAAAGGTGATTCCATAATGATTAAATTTATAATTGTTCTACAATAGAATAATGAAATGTGATTTATTCATTTTATTTATTTATAAACGATGTAATTCCGTACCTTTAACAATGAAATTAAAAAGATTAAAAAACAATAGCTATTAATAAAATTCAAATTCAAATAATTTATTGCTATTCACATACACATTATATGATGGTTTTAATCTTGTCGTAAATCTTTCTAAAATCATGAGTTAAAGACAATTTTTTTCATTCAAATGATTTTTCGTTTTCAATTTTTTGTGTGTTTGATCGACCACTTTATGCCCAATAACATACTAGAATCACGTTCATAACGGAAGGAATATTTTGAAATCGACCGAGGACCGCGGGCAAACAATATATATATATAACGGACATTGACCATTATAGTCCTTTTTCGGAAGATGACGTGAAATGACGTCACGTAAAACAGACATTGAATTAATGAATGTTGAATAAAATGTTTGGTTAATATTATCAATAGTGTAATGAAAATTGATCATTGAATTATATTTAAGAACATTCAAGAATCGGCTTTCTTACGATAATGGCTAAAACTTAAATGTTAACTCTCAGAATAATGGAATAAAAAAAATATACCTACCACCGAAAATAATTATATCATAGTAAGAATTGGTTAAAAAATTGTCCTCCACCAATACTCCAAGCCTGCTAATTGGCTCGTTATAGAATGGTTTGACAGATTTGGTAGTCTGCTAAATATTTATGATGGTAAATACAATCCAATCAAATCGAATCGTACGGGGTACATATTGACCCAGGATCACGTATACAATCGACGCTGAGCAAGTATTTAAAATCGGTCACATAATAGATTTCCATTTGAAGGCTTAACGTCTACTTCAACAATTGCCGTAATCAGTCGAACTCATGAGTACCTATCGTTACTACAGAACCGGATTAACCTAAGTAATTAATTTGCATTATTAGCTCGATAATATACCAGTAAGTACGTGTCCATGGCGGCACGTACGCGATTAAAGCATAATCATTAGTTTGCATTGACGTTATTAACCTTCTCGGAAGCTGTTTGCTCGGATGAGACTTAATCAATTACCTATGTAGAATCTAGCTCTGGGTAAACAATGTTAGGTTAATCAATGGGCTATGTGTAAAGCGAAAACTTACATTACCTGCTCAGCTGTTCGTATTCCTGTCTTTCTCGTGAGTTTTGTAATAAAATGTGTCCAAACTATACGAAAATAATGTTTATTAGAGAGGAAAATTCCTTTTGGTGAATGTACTAGGCATTTTCCTTTTGAATGCGTGACGAAGGATAACATAAGCTGTTTGTTTTAGATTCGATATTGCTTATCGTTTCTTTTCTTATCCCATTCCATTTTCACATAAAGGTTAACAGAAATAAATTGAAAACTAATTGTCCCTTTTAAGACTTTTGTGACTTTAATTAAAAGTTTACTCAAAATATCTATTTACAATTATGAAATACGCATTATTGTATCACAAATTAGTGATTGTCATTGCTTCATACATGGACAAATAGCCGATACGAATAAGATAATTGTGTTAATATCTGCCAATAGTCATTAAATCTATTATCAGTTTCCTGTTCCAGAACAATGGGAATTAAAATGATTTTCCGACATTTGTGCTCATAAAAAGTAAAATACAATGCAAAAACCTATTTTATTTTTTGGAATAATATAAAATAACAGTCATAGCTGTATTTGTCACATAGTTGATCATTGTTGATGACGTAAATCTAAGGTATAATTTAATTGCAATTGAATTTATTTAAAATTGCTATTTTTGCAATTCCCTTTCTCATAGTTTATATGTAACCACTTTATTACTATAACGTATCACTAAATAAATTTTGCGTATTATATGATATGTACTTATTATTTGCTCATCATAATATCTAAATATTTTAATGTTAGCAGCCATAATTATTAAATTTTGAGAAGACTTAAACGAACCATAATTATTAACACATATTTTTGTACCCAGAAATTGTATGATGTTACTAAAACTTAATTATTTTTCATTTAGCTGTTTGTGCTTGTAATGATCAAAACTAAACATAGATTTAATTCACAGAACTCCTCCTGGGTACGCTACGAACACATCAAAAGGCGGCGTGCGACGAAGAAATGGTCACACTCATATGTCCAAGAGGCACGACTATCAGCATCCAGGTGGCGCAGTACGGCGCCTCAGCGTCACAGAACTCCTGTTCACCAGAGCTGGCTGAGTATCAACCAGTCGCCGTCGAGGTGGTGGGCGATACAAGCTGCAGTTGGCCCAGCGCTTTGCAGGTGTGACGACATTGTTCTGAAATCTCAATTTGTATTTTGTTTGATGGAGGGATGATTGAGCAAAAATTATCAAAATATGTATATAGGTAGACTTAACATAACGTGAAAAACGTTATTATGACTAAATTATCTGTAAATAGTTACATTATTCAGTTTGTATATAAGTTTTAGTAATAAATACCTGGGAGATGTCTGTAATCCGATACATAAAAAAATTGCAGTTTTGAATTTACCAATTACTTACTGCTTGCACTGACTTCGTTCGTGTTGACCTGTTATGTAGCTTGCTTATTAAAATTATTAAAATAGACCCACTTATTTTTGAGATTATTTGCGACATATAAAAAGACAAATCTTTCAACTATTCAATATTTATTTAAAAGTGAAATCAATATCTGAAAAACCTTCATGAGATAAGTATTCTGCATAACATGATATCGAGATTTACACATCGATACGCAACCAATTAAAACTATTCGACATTCGTTAGTTACTTGTTAAAACAATTCAGTAGGTATTTCGTTATTGAAATGTGGATTCATATGAAATAACAGACATTATTCTCTCACCACACAACAAAACGAAACACCAAATTTTCATGAAGGGTAATGGGATGGATGCGTTTGTGGTGAGCGTATAATAGACAATGTTTGCCAGACACATTAACGTGTTTACTGATTAAGCGTACAAGACCCGTGATTCGTGGATTATCTAAACCGGTATTAGACAGGACTTTTGAATTTTCGTTTTTGTGTGCGACGTCTTACTGCGCCGAAATAATCGAATTTCTTCTACCGAATGGGATGCAGTTTCAAATCCCGCCTCATGACCTTTTGCAAAATGTTAATAATATATCAAAGATTGTATTGAAAAAGAATCGGCATACTAACTTATATGTGCAGTACTCGTTGTTGCAGACGGTGGTGGAAGCGTGTCAGAAGAAACGACAGTGTAAATTCCATACAAGCCCTAAAGCATTTGGCGTAGACCCGTGCCCCGGTTCTAGAAGATTCGTCGAAGTCGCCTATAAGTGCCGTCCATGTAAGTTTTTGTTATCATTAATTTAATCGTCTTTATAAAATCCTAGTAATATTATAAACGCGAGGAGGAAGAATGGGTGGATGTATATTTCTTACTCTTTCAAACGAAATCCACACGGCACAGCTAGTTATAAAATAATTATCAATTAATAGAAAAATCCTTCTTCTAATTAATAAAAGTGATGTTTACCTAAAAATGTATAAAATAAATACAAAAAATATTTATTATAAAGTACAAGAGTAAAATACCTAAATACTTATTTATTAAATATATTTTATATCTAGCGTATGATCATGTAAATGAGACAGATAACAATTTGAATTATCTACACACGTGTGTATGCATAAACATTGCATAATAAGCATGTCGGGAAATGCACATGCAGTTTTATAGTTACATTCCAATATAACAATTAATTAAACCATTATAATATTAAATCCACTAATAAATTTTAAATAGAAAAACACACAAGCATACTAGATCATCACAAAAACACAATAATTTGAAGCACAAGTTTCGTTTAAACATATATTTTACAGTATTTTCAAATCAAACGGTATTCTCGTTGAATTGAAATTATCCCTTACCCCACAAGCATAAAGTCGCAAATCCCACAGATGAGTTTCGAAGTAAAGTGGGCTGTGAAAACGATGTGCTTCATTTGAGCTGTAACCCGCACTCAAGGGTTGCGATATATTCGGCGCAGTATGGGAGGACGGAGTACGATTCGATACAATGCCCTCAGCCTCGAGGGATGAAGGAAGAAAGTAAGTGTGTTATTATTTATTGTCAATGATATTAGCTTGTCGGGGAATGTTTTGATGTGCTCTTTATTATTCAGGATAGATGATTAAAATTGAATTTTGCTTACGTTCCGGCCTATGTCATACTATATATTAATCGTATAAAGGCCTTTTTTTGACCTTGACCTTTTTTAGGGTTGAAACATAATGAAAAATATTATTACCATTCCAAATATCTTTCAGTAAAGTTTGAATTTACGGAATCATCTCCAAATAACGAGATATGTATTCCAAATAACGGTTCAAAATAAATCACCTAGTTACACAATTCTGTATTATCTCACTAAATTGTAATGAGAGCCAGAAACACGACAGAAAAAATAATTTTGTATTCAAAAATATATCTGTAATCCAAAGGTAAATTAGCTTTATAAAATATTAGATTTCTTTTAAAGGAACGGTTTATTTCTTATTTATTCTGAGCGTTTAATAAAATAAGCTAAAGTAATGAACCCAAAACTTTTTCGTGCGTTATGTATTATGTACCTAATTTAAGTCGGCCGAAGGATAGACCTCTGGCATAAAATGCTTTTGATGAAATTATCTTCGCGGACATTATGTGAGGATTTAATAATTATTATATTATTTTGGGCAAAGTTAAAAGCTGTGAAAATCGATATACATACATATATCTTCATATTATATTAACGTTTAAAGGTTGATATGTGAAATATTTTATTTATTTCCGCAGTATTATATATACATGGATGTATAGAAGATTTTTTACGACAATTCATATTTATTTATTAACTGTTACTCAATTAAATGCTAATGTCACTAATAAGTGCATATTTTAGCCTGCCTAGAACCGTATGCGACCGAAACTGCAATGAGAGAGTGTCACGGGAAGAGACGCTGTGTGCTGTCAGCAGACAGTAAGATGTTCGGCAAGCCGTGTCGCACCGGCAGTAGGACGTATCTGAAAGTGGTCTATACTTGCGGTGAGTATGTTCTTACAGTACAATACCTCACATATAGTATACAGTACATACTGTACACTAGATACAGTACAGTACATACAGTACGGTACATACAGCAAAGTAATTATACAGTACAGTACATACAGTAACACAAAACCTAAAGTAGCCCAAACTACGGAACAAATTTCGGTGAAATTTAGTATGACGATAGTTTGTGATCCGAGAAAAGACTAAGGATAGTTATTATCCTGGAAATTCTATGAGAACGGGAACTGTGCGGCGAATACCGTGTACTCTATCCCTTTGACTACGTGGCCCGCGGATAGTAAACAAGTAAATTACGCAAAAGCATTTAATATTTTAGTGAAATATTTTCTTTCTCTTTATTTCTTGATTACGACAGAATATATACGTATATGTAAAACAAATATTCGTGAAGATGCACTACACATGGATTAATATAGGCTATAAAATACACAGTTAGGCACTTTTTCACATATAAATTCACTGTTTTATTATTGCATACTAGCTATCCTGGCTCAGGACAATCAAGAATGGTCGCGGACGTATTTTAACCAGCTCCCGTGGCCCCTTCACTCAAGTGGCTAGACGGAACACAGTGGGTCGGTAAGAATCCGACATAACCCACGGCTCCATCCCCGGGGGCCGTGGGTATCTATGCAAGATTTCCCCACTATAAAAAAAAGAACAATCAAGAATACAGCTTTCGGCCCAGAGTTATTAAGAAATATCCGTGTACCAAACTACAATAAATAATCATTAAAAAATCATTTTATTCGAGCCATTTGTTACGTTCATTTCTGATCGGGATACAGCTGTCTACAGTACACAAGTTCTAATTGCAATATTTCGTTCGTTGTATTTTTAGTATCGTCAGCCCGTAGCTATCTCCGGATATTAAAGGGGACCCTGAAACGTGTCTGAAGTGCTCAAGGACACCAGCAGATATAACTTCTTGTTGACATAACTTTCTTTTGTACCCTATACAATTACTGTTAGTTATTTACGATCAAAACAAACGTGCGATAAATCAATATTTAATATAAGATTTCCTTGAAAGAACCATGAACCTATTTTGTTCATCGAATATTTTTTAAACGTGAATCAACTTGTATACTTTTCGTAAGAAACTTAGTGAAATGTTTTGGTTTACAAAAAAATGTCGAATTTGTGTATGTTTTCGCAGAAAAGTAATTTCCTAATATACATTTAGTTTGTTTTGCAAAACAAATATTTGCGAGAAGTTTCAATCGATATTTATCTGTTTTTTGTTTTTTTAGATAAATATAGGTGCATAAATACACAAAATTTTCGACAACAACATTTCTAAATAGGCGAATTCAGAAATTACATTTTATATCATATTTTGTAGTTAAATTTTCTACGAGTCATAATTTGATTAAAATCAATCTCACAACAAATTAAATGTCTAGACGGGAATCATTATGTGGAAATTTACTATTTAATAAGATTTGCTCACTGGAATGGAAATCTTCAATAATATCAACATTTCCTTTGAAATTTAAATGACTGACACATTCCTACTAATTCTGTTAATGCGAAAATGTGTTGTTCTGTCCATCTTTATTACAAGGGCCTAAAGCAAGTTTTTGTATGAATTTCATTTAATAGTTTCTTAATCAGTCGAAGGTGTATTCAAATTGTCACCTTTTCTTAAATTTAAATCTCAAATATTAAATTTTATAAGAGAAATATATACAGTACTTCTTTCCTACTAAGTACTAAATACCGTAATTTGTACTTTTACTAATTGTATATTGATTAAGTACTACGTTGAAATTGTATTTTTCAACATTGCTTTTAAATCCATTATTAATTAAAGCATTTTTTTTTTAAACTTTGAATAGTGTTTTGAAAGCCTATGAGAAAATAAATACACATTTTTACCGATTTTATACCGCCCATTGATACAATAATTGGATACCTCATATCCTTCCCCTATTCATCGCAACTTAGAATTATATAATACGACCTGAATTTGCTTATTTGCAATATCAATATAAAAATTTCAAAGTTTGCTCGTGAAGTATATTGATCGTGTACAAAAGCTCTTATATTGCTCGTATCTCATTCAATTGCAATCGCTTCGAACTTCAACATCTCTATGTACTTTTGATACTTAACTGGTGTGGCTCATAGTATTATTTTTTCTATAACTATTGTTTATACGAAGGAAATTGTGTAATTTCAAGACTGAGTATATAATTAAACTATCCGTTGTTCGTAATTTCGCCTACATTTTCAAAATAATTTTTCGTACAAGATTAATTAAAAAGTAATAATTTTATGCTTCGAGCATCAATTGTATGTCGTATTGGTACTTTATCTATAATATGTTACACATTTAAAACCAATGAGTGAGAACTGAAATCCATATTAAGACTGTCAATTTATTTTATTCCTTATATTTGGTTATTTGGGACATACTTCAACTCCGCCACAGTTGGCACCACATCTGTAATTGTTGTCGATCTTTATGGAAATGTTATGTCGCGTACGTTCAGAAGTCGATGTAACAAAAATATTGCTTTATTCCATGTGAAGATAACGTTTATTTATTTATTTATTGCCGGTCTTCTGTTAAAATTAAATCACTGTAGAATGAGCTATTGTTTTCTTTATCTTGTATAAACAATTCCCATTTTTCGTTGACGTAATTGGAAAATTAATGCAGTAAAAAGAAACTCGATCGACTCTCAAACTCGTTCTTAATTTAAACAGATCATGTAGTAGTAGTATTTTGTAAGACTGTAAACATTAAATGGTAAAATTATTACCTACTATACGATCATAATTTTCGTAATAGTAGAAATAGTTCTACTATATATTATACACAGGTATAATATGTTAAAACATAACACGTGTTTACTTGTTATGTGCCAAAAAAAGGGGTAAGCGTGAATTACGTAAAAATGGTAATGTAAAATAATCGTGTCTTATTGTTATGATTGTATGAAAAATGTTTGTATTAGTTTCCTTACACACTACACAATACGTCATATTAGCATGTTGGTTATACTAATCGGTGGTTATTATCCCTTTAAGGTTTCGCTTCAATAATAATGCAATTATAACACTACATAACATGTAAGCAATTGTCAGAGCAAAATATGCTTTATAACATTTGATTGAAATCACATTTTGATATATTTTTATTTGCAATAATTTATTGTGAATTTGTATATTCGATTTTAAACAATTCATCTCGTCATAACTAACAGGATACAACCTCATCTCAAGAGCAACATATTATCATGATATGGTTGCGATGCTCTTGAAATATCAAATAATGAAGAGGACTAATGTTTTTAAATTCAGTATACATGTACTACTTATGTACTACATACAGTACAGTACATACAGTAACCCAAATCCCAAAGTAGCCCAAACTAATCAACCGATTTCGGTGAAATGTAATATGAAGATAGTTTGTGATCCGAGACTCTTGAAATATCAAATAATGAAGAGCACTAATGTTTCATTTTTAGTTTTATAGCATTGAAATGCTTTATAAATTCGAAATTTTGAAAGAATAGAAAAATTTTACAGCACTAATGTTTTTAAATTCAATGTTTTTCTAAGCTTGAAAATAGCCAGATCTCGAAATTTATACGGAAACATAATATCATGCTTTCTAGTATCCAGTCAGTCTGGCGTCGCACATATACATATGGGATATAAAAATGTGAATCGCCACCCCGAGGTCGAGCATCCTCATTTTATTGTCCAGCTTTTTCGTGTTTTTCAACACAATATCTTCGATGACGGTTTCATGATAAGGTCATTTTCTGAATGAAGATAATTTCATGATTTCATTACGTCACATTCATATCATTTAAATGCATTAATTATTTTGCATTTAAATTTGTATTTCTTCATATAAATCATTCTTGACCAGCTTAATTTACGAAATAGGAGAAATTATGTTTATGATCTTTCAAATAATTTAATTTATAATAATTATTAATAGGTAATAACAATATCTTTGCACTTAAAAATATGTGAACTTTGCTGTATTCATGAATTGATATTAAATTTTACTAGATGCAAAATAATTAAAGACATGCTATAAAATCTAATTGTTTTGTATTGCTGCGAGTGTTACATACATATTTGTTGTACAAATATCGAATGAGTTTATAAACACATCTTAAATTTATCTTCTGAATCATTGATGAGTCATGCACAAGGAGCACGTTAAGATGCCAACAGTTATAGCACATACCTGCTTTAGGAAATTTACCAACTTATTGAGCTCCGACATGACCACACGCTCCGAATTTATCAAAGTTAGTATGGAATGTTTGAAGTATGCTGTTCTTGTATTAGCTTCTCGAATCTATCAGACTACTATAATGTTGAGAAAGTTTTGCAGAATAGATTTAAATTGAACACGAGGCGGGAATTGTTTCCTTCTTTAAAAATGTCTAATTTAAAAAGCATTTCAATACTATAAAAATAAAAATTAAATTGCTATGTTTAAGTTCTCTTTATATAAAGTTCGTCACCATCGATTAACTGACAATGGAGTGATGTTTTGAGTCATTATGACCCATGCAGTTTGGGCGGATTGATTAATGTCATATGCTGTCAAATACTGTGGTTGATGACGGGCTCTTCATTACCGGCTGAAGCTGTGGTTATAAATAAACGGATCCTTGAATATGACAACTTAAATCCTTCTCCTACTCCACTTCTACTTATTATTATTTTTGGTTTGTTTTTAATTAATCTAAAAATATGTCAATAATACAAAAGTATTTGTTTGGATTCTTAATATTTATTCAATTGTATATATCTCTTTTTTCTTTCTTTTATGCAAAATAAAAGTATTAAAATAAATAAAATAATATAAGCAGAAGCGAATAATATTACACAATTTATTAAGCATCATAAAATTACCATTACCGACATTAGCACATGTATAGTAAAACCCATCCAAATTTTACAATCAAAAGCTTCTCACTAGTGTCTGTTAGCCAAACGATTTAGCCACTTTCCTGAAATGACTGAACATTGATCCATTACAATCCGATTTCAATGAAACGATACTTGCAGAATGTTCTCGAAACGGTTACTGTTAAATTTAATTGAACTTTGAAACTGGGAAATGTTTAACTGTAAAGTTGGACAGTTAGGTTAGTGTGGACAGTTAATATGGTAATATTAATAGGTAACTATTTATCAAATAATCCTGCAGTCTATAAATCTAACCTAAGGAGGTTAAGATTATGAAATCAATGAGTGTAATACGATTACAGATATACATTAAAGCTTAAAATTAACATTTTAATCATAAATTAAATACATCACTGCAAATTTAATATAGGTGCGTAGAAGAAGCATCAAAAATTCTATATTTCCTTACGTTAATAACACTTAATTCATACTTTCCTCAATTAAAAACAGACTATTAAAATTCATCAATTAATTTAAAATTTATAGACGACAAGCAAGTCCTTTAGATTGTAAAAGGAATTCCGTGCGGTCTGGACAAAAGTACCAGAAGTTATTGTTAGTAAAATTCAATTAACGGGCATTTAAAGTTTTGCTACCTAGTAAGTAGACGAGTGCTTGTATTGTTTCCAGACTAATTTTGGAATAATCTTGAATTCTAGATTATAGTTTATTACCCAAAGACTCCTGTCAACAATTAATCAATTAGGTATTGTGTCTACCAAATAAAAACATCACGACTTATATGAGCGCACTTAAGAAGTGTGCTCTTACTTTGTTTCGAATCGAAGCTCGTTTCAGTGACGATTGATCGTAAGTATTAGAAAACGACTTACGATTAGTGACTTTATTACAAAGTGTCATTGTTGTAAGTAGGTTGAACTTAAACTGTTTTAAACCCTTTCTTTCCGTTTGCCAGGAAACAAATGTAGTAGACAGAATTTAGCTTTGATTTTATACGTGACCTGCTGGTTGTATCTAGTTGAAATTATAGTTCGAGGCCTGAAGAGAAAATCGATCAGTGTCACTCATGTGTAATGTATGATGGATAATGATAGATTTATAGCAGAGCCCTTGGCCTTCACGCAAAATATCTACTACTTCCCGACATTAGTATTCGCTACTGTTTTATATTTGGCAGAAGTTAAAGCCTACTGATTCTGAGAATAAATTGTATAATAAGTGGATCTCATAAAATGAGAGCAGTTTTTATAACCTTATATTGTTAATTACGGAACTAACAATATTATGAGCGAAAATAAAATGGTTTGCTACATGATGTAGTCCAGCTGTTATATAACCTTAAATTAGTTGTACCAATTTGTATTAAAATCAATCCACAATTAGTTTAATCACAGTAAAATAAATTATTTTTACATACCTTTTAGGATAGGATTTCTTGTGATTTATAACATACATGTTTACATACCAAATACATCCTACTTCCTATCCTATCCTACTTCCTTCCTATCCCACTAATGTTATAAATGCTGATATTTGGTACGTAGATAGCTAGACAACTGTAATAGCATATAGGCAACTTTTTTATTCCGATATTCTTACGGGATACGAACTTACACGAGTGAAACCGCGGGGCGCAGCTAGTACAGGATAATTTAATGTCAATTTTATAATATCTGGATATATAACATATAATTAAGTGTTAATGTTTTCATTGCATCAACTACATTAATGTGCAAACCCTTCGAATGCGCTTTATTCCTTAATACACCGGGTACCTCGTTATTCCAGCCAAATTATACTGGATTGGTTAGCCCGAATTAACTGACTATTGTTCTACTTGCGTCGAGCCCATTGCCCTGCACAAGGAATGTGTTAAGTGAACATAATAACATGTATATGCTAACACTATAAATATATATTAGACTAACATGCGTTCAATCTTGTATATTTATATTGAAAAAGACATAAGATACTTATTCAAGTACTAGCTTTCCTCGTGTAGTTGAAGGAAAGATAGATAGTACCCGAGTTTTCTCCGCTCGGTTCCTGGTCCCTTGGGAATACCTGGATTAAAAGGCATTATTGGCATTACTGGCTTACTGTTGTTATTGTTTTTCTCTATTTATTCAATTCAAATATATTTAAACGACAGATCACGCCTCCATTAGTAACATAAATAAAACACTGTTAAATAATCGTCATTGTTTAAATAACTTAAAATTTCGACATCTTAATTGAAAACAAATCCACTTTTCGTAGATTGAAACAGATAGCGGATAAGTCACGTACCTTCAAGCATCACTTAATACTGTAAAAATAAAAGGCACTTAAAACACGAATACCCTTAAACCCAAATCACCCTCAAAATCTAAAATTAACGTCCCTTTTTTGTTGCCTCTAATAGCGCAGGTCTCAGCACACTTGAGATTAGTTTTAGTTGATTCTGAACTCTATTATTGGGATATTGAGTTGAAATTTTCGTTTCAGTGCCTCGGACTGTCCTAAAGGAACGATACGAGAGTGCCCCTGAAGAGGATGAGGTAGCCCACGATGTGTCTGATCTTGAACATGAAGATGTCGGTAAGTGGTTTTAAAAATTTAACAACGCTAAAAGCTGCTTAATTCTTACGAATATCTTGTTACAACATTGCAAAAATGAAGTGTATAAAAATAACAGTATAATTTACTGTTAATCGATATATAATCATCTTAAACCATATATAAAACATCTGTTTTAATACAAAATACTTAAATTAAAATACTTAATCCTTTTTTTTCAAAGTGTGTTTGTCTATTTGTCTTTCTTTTACGTCACAATGGAGATATCTTATGTATGTTTTTTGTCTGGATGTAGCTGGAGGCTACATAGCGTCATAAGCTTTTAACTGCGGTGCAACATTTTACTGCCACGGGAATTTTGTAAGACTATGTGTGTGAAGCCACGTGAAAAAAACTAATTTCTTAATTAAATTTTAAAGTCTCTTATATTTATTTTACAGTATATTTTTCAATTCTCTGAGGTTTCTTGATGATGCAATATGTATGTACTTTAAAATGCGACAAAAGTCTTCAGAACTTAAGCAGGCGCGACTTAAAATTCAGTGGAGTTTTAGAATTTGACTAAATTATTAATACTCTTCAAGCGGAGAATTGCTAATTTTAATTTAGAATTTCACCTGATGTTTTATTTGACTTTTCAAAATGTAAGATAAATTCTGCTTGAAATTTTTAAATGCACGAGTCTAGAAGTCCTATAATCTGAGTACAATGAAAACACATTATTACAAAATATTATACATATTATTGCTGTTTTATCTCGATACAGATATATTTCTTCTTTTTTTTTCTTTTATATAAGTATCGCAATAACTATTGTTTTATTAAACATCTTTACTGCGTGATCATTGTCCATGATTTTTAAGGCTATCATAAATATTATGCTTACGCTCTTCCGCTTAAGTAAATTTATTATGAATTCATAGTTATTTAAATGTCGGTTCCACAAAAATTTCACAAAACTTAGCTCTGCTTTGAAATGTCTGATTTCATTAAAATATGCTTAACAAATCCGAGGAAATTTTCACATTTCATGTAAAGCGTACAAGAAAATCCACAGTGTATGTTCTAAATGGAAAATGTTAAGAAATCTCTTTCAATTTTTCATTTAGAATATTAGGACGATAAAAGGAATTACATCGTAGTTTTCAGAATATATTTACTCGTATGCAGCATGAAAGTTTTAAAAAAGCGAAGACTTTATTTAATGAGACAGTTTGCTGTGTATAACAGGAAATTCTAAAGAATTTCGTATGTATTTACTGATTTGTGAAACTAGTAGAATTGAAACTTGCTTTTTTTTTGATATTTCAATTTCAATTTTATTAGTCATGTAACTCTAATGAATAATTAAATATTTACTGTTAGTTTTTGATTAAATTTTTTATTGATAAGGGATTCAAATATTGTTTATAGCAGTCTTCAGTTGAATGTTTTCAGTAAACATAAAAAAAAATAATTTTAAAGGAAAACTTCTACAAAGGAAGGTTGTAAAGGTTTAATTAAGTCAGGGGTCAACTATAAGACATGTGATTATTAATTACAACACCCAACGATTATATTTTTAGGGTGTGCATCTTGTCTTATCTATAAAAGTCGTTTTATTACTAGATATATTAGAATGAATAATCACTAAATAATTTTCAGCATAATTATCCCCAATTTCTCCCACACTATCTTTGCATTCATTTACTTTAACAAAAAGATCCCTTTCCCACAAACAGTTTCGTTATAAGGGGAACCCGGTTTATATAACAACACTCTCGGGTAAGATTTCTTGGAGCTATCTACGTATCCGGCTTCGAGCAATCCTATCTCCGATAAACTATTTTGACGTAAAAGATTTCCAGAAAATTCTGTAACCTCTATCAAACCGCGACGAAAAACGACCCTAGTTATTATTATTGTAATCATAGACATAGAGAATACTAGATAGCATTTATTCATTCAGTAGTTTGCGAGTAATTTTCATTTCGTTATTCCTGTTGAATTCTTAGTATAAATAACAAATGCAATCGTAATGGCATAAAATATTATACAAACGAGAATCCGATAAGAAGAAGCAACTGGAGGTATTTTTATGTAACCCAACGCCTCATAAATGAGATGATTTTTCCTATCTTAGAGAAACATAATAATACATCAAGAACGCTTTTAAACATAAAGAATGAATTTAGCTGTATAATTTGAATGTGAATTAAGTTTTGAGACTTAAATAAGTGAATAAATATATGAAGCTGAAGCGGATTGTAAAAAAATGAAAAGGGTAATAATTATTATTATTAATATTGTATGGGATTCTCACACGTACAAAACTAGGTGATGTAAGCAAATCATGATTTCCAACCTCAACATTCAACCCTATAAACAAAATAGGATAGATATATGACAACAACAAACTTACAACAAACTTTGAAACAATTTTTAAAAGAAGGTCTCATTTTTGCCGAGTTTATCTTATAAACACTACATTTTCATTTCACATAACTGTAAAATGAGTAGATTAAATAATTGTAAATTGTATCTCCACCCTGTCAAGAATTATCTAACGCGATAAAATATAATTAAGCTAAGACTTCGTTTAATCCTCTCATCATTTTATCTCCAGAAGTCTGAAGATTTGTTTGCTTTCCTTCCTTTGGCTTATCAGTGTGAAAACGGATTTCTGGATCAGAATATAACATTCTGTTATTTGCTGTACCTATTTGTTTTGTACATTGATTTGGACTTTATTTGAATTCAATTTGTAGGCTTATTTTTAAGTTCTTCATCATCATCATCAGCCCATATATGTTCCCATTCCTTTCGGATCCCCGACTTATGAAAGTCCAGAGTCCTCACCACTGAGCTAACGCTGCTTATTAAGTACTTAGACAATATTAAATATGTATATTAAATAGCGTTACTTGGAACATGATCTCGTTCCAAAAGTATACCTTTTATGAGATCTTTGACGGTAGGTACATTAAATAAGGCAGTCTTTGCTCCGGTATGAGACAGGTTTACGTAGCGTGAATTTAAAATCGACTTTATTTATTATATTTTACGTCTTTTATAAAGTCATTACTAAAAAAATATACCTACTCAAAATGTTTTATTTGAATTTAATTTCAAAACCTTTGGGATATGTGCTGTTTAGCATCTTTGTCTTTTTATATTATCACAATGTTTATGTGTTTATTATAAAAAGATTGTAAATACGTTAAAAAGTTTTTTAAAGCTATTAAATACTTCATCAACAAGTTGTGAAAATGGGTCTCATTACAACATTTTAATGTATAAGTTTTTGTTTTTGATATCATTAATAAAATATGACATATAAATAGCCAACAAAAAGGGCCATTCAACAAGTTCATAATTCTTTCATACATTGCTAGATGAATCGGGAGACCGTTGGTGGGGGGAGTCAGCAGTGCCCCCCGCGCCAGCAGTAGCGGCAGTACCCCCGCAGCGACCCGCCCATTCTATCAACACAACCAGGGAAGAACCCTCGATAGCACCGCCACGTCATCACTTGCCGAAAGACGGTAAGAGATATGTTAGCAAATCCAGTATTATTCAGTGATACTGACGCAATAATTATCAAAGCATAAGGAAACATGCATTTAATATTGCTAATTATTGTAGAATTTTATAATAAGTATTTGAAATAATACATATTTCTGAAGTAATTAATAATGGATAAGTTCGGTCTCGGAATTCGGAGCTGGTAATTCGAGGCTTTTAGTCGTGCGTAGTAGTTTGTATGCAGTTTTGTATTTTGTTAATTTTCTTAGGGTTTTGCGGAACAATTTACAAATACGTATTCGTTTTGTTAAATGAGACCTGGTCGATTAGCTTGTACTTATATCATAAATATATTTTGTGAACATACCCACAAAAGGCCACCTATAAAATCTATACAGTACTTTTAGAAAGGTTAATTACTGAGCCCTAATTATATAAATTGACAATATAAACAAATAACGTATCTAATTTTACTACCGTTAATCATAGCATACAATATTTACGTGTTTCGCAATTTTGAGGATAAAATCGTGTACCTGATCCCGAACGAAACCGCAATCGTGCTTGTTAAATTTCAAAGGGGCGTTAAACAACATTCAGACTTGAATTTATTCGCTTTTGGTTTACATATTTTTAACAAACTACGTTGGAAGGGTCAAACACTTATTCATTTTGCCTTTTACCAAATCGATTGAGATAACTCCGACCCTTTTAAACACGTGTTATTGTAAGAGAGGTAATTTTAATAAACTCAAATAAAAGCGTTGTACCTTAAACGCTTTAATATTAACGCGTTTCGTTAAACGTGTTTTGTTTTGTTAATTTTTATCAAAGTTAGCTATAACAGACTTGGTAGACCCTTAAAATATACATGGGTCATTTTAAGTAACATTATCGATTGAATTCTTAATTATTTCATGTCTGATATTGTGATTAATGTGATTCTAACTATTCCTTATTCCATTCTAACACTACCTGCCTTGTAGACTACCTATGACCAGTCTTATACGAGACAGACAACAAATATGCAAGTGGTTCATATTTATGAGCAGAATTTACAATACATTTCTCTGTATCTTAATAGTCTGTTGCTTGGAAATATCTCGAAAATATTGTAATATTTTTACATTTTCATATTCGTATTTAATATTTCATTTACATTTCTATGATTATAATACTATCGTTTTTCCAAATCTTATTTTATACACCCTTGCTTGAAAGATGACATTAAAATGTAGCAATATTTTAACATGATGTGCAATGAGGTTACCAATTGTAAAAAAAACGAGCATCTCAACTCAGTAGCTCCTCCTTTTCCATCTAAAACGCTAACAGTACATTTTGTCTCCAGATCAGTTCGACATCATGTACGTGTACATAATAGCCGGCGTCGCTGCAGTTCTTCTACTTTGCGTGATCATCGCCATCATACGTTGCGTGCTCCAGAAGCAAAGCACGGAACAGCCAAAAGGACCAGACGTGTCCGCGACGACCGACATTCCCAACGGCTTCAACGACAGCATATCGGAAGTGGACAATGATATCAACATAACCAGCCTCTCCGGACCCATAGACATGACAGATGCCATGAAACAGGACATTCAAATTTCGAACGTGGCGCTCAGCCCCAAAATCAATAGATACGTCGGTCGTCCGGTGCCCAACACGTATCCTCACGTAAGTACCAACATGTACGGCCAGGTCGCTGAATTTCCTATAGAAATGCCCCTCAGGACTATGCCGCACGGCACGTTAGGTCGCGGAGTTGCGGTCAAAACCCTGCCCAGAGTTCAAGTACAAGCCGAAACCGACCCTAATACGCGGAGTTTATATCGATATTCGAACGCGCAGTATTACTTCGGGTGACATCAAGACAGTGGCCAGTGTTCGGATGTATCGCGGACTTACTGTTTCTAGATCGTGTAGAACTTGTCCTACTTTTAAATACAACTGTGATATTAATTGAAACTTTCCTATTGTGCGCTGTTCTCCAACTGAAGACACGGAAAAGTTCTGTACAGTTTGTTGCACATGTGATTATTTATCTAACTAGCTAACTTCATCTTCAATTTTATAATTGTAGGCTGATAGTTACCAAATATTATGTGCTATTTACAGTTATTAATGATTATATAATATGTATTTCAAAATACTGAATTTACGTGCGACGTCTGTTTAAAAAGGTGCATTTCGTTTGGAATATTTTCATAGAAAATGCGCCATGCTTGTTATTTTTTATCTAGGCCCATAGATATATACCCTATATATCTATGTATTTGTTGTATTTAAAAGTCTACAATACCTACTAATATATTCAGTTGTGAACTTATCATGGATAATATTAATAACAACATCTAAGGGAAAGGAAATTTAATATTAGAATAGTAAACTGTTAAGATTTTAAAAATAATCTTAAAAATAACTAACGGAAATATATTTTAAAATTGTTAGAATGAAGTCTGTTTCTTAAACTGTTATTATTACATATAAAATGTTTATTATGATTATAATTTTTTATCTAGGTGCTAGAAAATAGGTCTTAAAAACACAGTGCCTTTTTCGTGTCTTATAGTTAGGGAGCAAATGTAAATGTAAAAGTTACTGTATAAGGTAGAATTATGATAAATTAGACTGCGTTTGTTTATATCACTTGATAATTTTAGATTTTAGGTACTATTTTGTGTAGTTTTCGTTTTAACTACAGCTACTGCATGTTATAAGACACAATATTATCATTCAGTTTAAATAAATATTAATGGTGTTAATTTTATATTTAAACATTTATTTATTTGTACCCACATTATAATCGATCGAAATTAGAATAGTCAAAATCGTTTTAATGTATAAAATGTTATTAAATTTTATTTTAATGTTCATTTTATTTGAAGATCATATGAATTCCTAAAGAAAATATAATTTATAATAGTACTAATAGGACGAAACCGACTTCATCAGAAAAATCCTGTAAACGTGCTATTTATTTACTTAGAAAATTATAATCGAAGTTGTTTTATATAAATTATTTATTCCTTAATTTAACATTTTCTTTCTCTACAAAGTTGCATGTCAAAATGTTGTATTAATCATATACCTAATTAAATGTAATGTATATTACTGAACAAGAAATTATATTGTAAGCATCGAATTAAGATGACCTTGACTATCTTAAAGCTCCCAAGGGTCATTTCACGGCGTATGAAGACGACACAGTCCGTATTATTGTGTCATATGTATAAATTAACTTGTGTTAATATAACATCACTAATTTATTGAGTTATATCACATTAATATAGATCCTACTAATATTATAAATGCGAAAGTTTGTAAGGATGTATGTGTGGTTGTTGCTCTTTCACCCAAAACCGAAACCTACTGAACCGATTGCAATGAAATTTGGTACGTAGACAGCTGGACAACTGGAATAACATATTATCCGAGGCAACTTTTTATCCCAATATCCCTACGGGATACGGACTTACGCGGGTGAAGCCGCGGGGCGCTGCTAGTTCGAAATAAAGCATTCAATAGTTATTTTTGTGTAAACATCGAAAAGAGTAAAATTAATGTTTGTAAGCAGAAATAGTTAATGCTTTAACAAAACCATTAAACTTTTAAGTTTACAAAGTAGCTCCTCAGTAATAACCCGTAATTTTATGATTCAATGTTTAAATATTATTTATTTATCCAATCAAAGACATGCAGTAGCTGAAATACTATAGCTATTTGCTCAATGAGCATGAAACAAAGATGTTTTAGTTCAGAAATGACCGAGTGTTGGACATAATTTAAATTCGTGCAGATGTTTTAAATTCACTATGTTCATTATTTATGAAGAGAATAAATTGATTTTCACTGACGTGCGTGAGTTATTTCAAACCACATACAAACCGAGATGTATTAAAATGCAATTTCAATAATCACCTTTATTTTGTTAAGTGTTAATCGGGTGGTATTTATTAATCAGCTATACAAAAAAGTGGTTTTCATATCTTCATTAAATTTTGTTTGTTTATTTATATCTGTTTTTAAATATTTGGCTTGGAGATTTCCAAAGTAACTTTCCTTATTTCATCCAATAATGAATATATGGAAGATGACAATTCATGGAATTTTGTCGATTAAGAACCACAGGACAGTTCTTTGACATCATTGTTATGTACATGTTACAAATTATGTAGATTTAAAATGTAAAATTGATATTATTTTAAAAGAGCAACTACAGAGTTTCTTGTCGGCTCTTCACTGAAACTGCTTACCGAACCGGTGGTAATTGTTATAACTGTGTAATATGAAGATTATTGAGCTCCTGGAGGAAGTCTAGTTGAATGAATAAATGTTTGAGTTTGAGTTTGAATATGTAATTATGATAAAATTGATTTACGTGTAACGTAATGATATTGATACTAGTTATCCTTTCACACAAAACAACCATATAAATCTAAGTGATATGTAAATAGATATAGATTATAAGATGAATTAGTACATAGACTACTTTTCACAAGGGTACATACTTGGCGGGAAAAGTTGTAGGCTCTAGCTTTTTATGCCTGATAATAAGATACATAATCCCAAAAAAAGGTATTTTATCCCTTGGACATGCCTTAGGATTTAGATCTAAGATATAATTACCAAATCAATGTCTTCAAGTGGATCTATGATTCACGTCAATGTACATATTAATTAAACATACGAACAATATATTATGTGACTCCTTGACTAATGAGTACCGAAAGAAACCTTGGTTTAATTACCAGTAAAAATGAGTAAGACAGATATCCTATAAACAATCGATCTCAATAGTTTTTAATGTAAATGCTAAAAATAGCTTGTTATACTAAGAACCATTCTGCTATAACCTATATATGAAACCCACGCAACTATCGGTATGTCAGTCGTAGACACGAGTTTGCAATTTTATTCTATGTTTATGGTGTTCATAGAACCGATAGTAAAAAGATGTTACTACAAAAAGATTTCTTTTGAAAGACATTTATTATGTATAACATTTAACGAAATATGATACAAAAGCAAACATCAATAAACATAAACATTAATATAACATTTAAAGCTGTTTTTTTGTATTATAGTCAGAAATGGAGCTGGTCGCCTGTTGGTAAGCGCTACCACCGCCTATAAACATTTGGAGAGGTAGATTTTTTTTTACGTCATTTTTTTTTTATTTTTTTTATGTCATAACGGGCAGCTGAGCTGGTGGTTCGCCTGATGGTAAGCGATCACCACCGCCCATAAACATTCGCAAAGGTAGTACCTCTGTGAATCCGCTGCCCGCTTTTATGGGGTAAGGGAAAAGGAAAGGATTAACGACTGGAAAGAAGGAATGGACTAGGACGGGTGAGGAAAAGGAAACGGGCCTCCGGCTCCCCCACTAACCGTACGAAACACAGTGGCATGCCACTATTTCACGCCGGTTTTCTGTGGGGGTGTGGTACTTACCCGGTGCGAGCTGGCCCAATTCGTGCCGAAGCGAGCTCGACTCCCACATTAATTGCAGACCTTATTCCTCAACAAATGGATTACCAACTTTAAATTGGAAAGAGGTTAAGAGAGGAATCAAGAGAAGAACTGGGAAGGATAAGGAGAAGGATACAGCTCTAAGTTTGTGCCGGGCCTGCAGGGCTGCCGCCGAGGGGGTCGCGGACGAATTCCAACAAGCACCCGTGGCCCCTTCACTTATGTGGCTCGACGGAACACAGTGGGGTTTTAGTCGGTAGGAATCCGACATAACCCACGACCTCTTCCCCGGGGGCCGTGGGTATCTATGCAAGATTTCCCCACTATAAAAAAAAAAAAAAAAAAAAAAAAAAAAAAAAAAAAAAAAAAGGCCTACGGCCTACAGACAGAGACAGAGAGATTATTCTATCTATAAATTTGTAGGTAAACATGAACCACTATATATATTGTGTGTCAGGCTTTAAAAAAACACTAGTAAAAAAATGTATAAAAAACAAACAGCATTAATAATAACGAAAAAACGAATAATAATTTTCTTATTGGTACACAAACTAATAAGGAAATTATTATTCTATCAATGACGAATAATGTATCAGAACTTCCTAAAGTGTGATATAATATAGTTCATACAGGGAAAAAGCTATATAATGGTATTGAAGCATTCAGTTTTTGTTACCATGCATATTTTATAACAATCACAATACGCATTGCGACAAGATAAAATCGCCATACTGAGAGTTCCCGCATGCGGAGCAATAAATTTTGATCGTTCACTCAAATCTTAAATTATTCAAGGATCCTCGATGTTTCATCGCAGTACAGTTCGTATAGAAATATATATATAAATGAGACGAGTGAGTAAGAAAAATGTTTTCTACCGAGCAATGAATTTGTATTAATTGAAATTAATTGAATTTGGTCTGTAGTACGATCATAATATAATCTATATTTGTATATTATCTATTATTATAAAATTTTGATTTTATTACTTAACTAGCTGCTTGTCCCGATTAGAGTGAATATTTTTCAAAATTTTAAAAGTTATTTATCGTTATCCTAATCAAAGCGAAGACACATTCAACAAACCCATTTTGATTAAAATTGATCCAGCCTTTCTCAAGTGGTGAAACAAATACGATTTTTTTTTATGTCATAGTGGGCAGCTGAGCTGGTGGTTCGCCTGATGGTAAGCGATCACCACCGCCCATAAACATTCGCAAAGGTAGTAAGTACCTCTGTGAATGCGCTGCCCGCTTTTATGGGGTAAGGGAAAAGGAAAGGATTAACGACTGGAAAGAAGGAATGGACTAGGACGGGTGAGGAAAAGGAAACGGGCTTCCGGCTCCCCCACTCACCGTACGAAACACAGTGGCATGCCACTATTTCACGCCGGTTTTCTGTGGGGGTGTGGTACTTCCCCGGTGCGAGCTGGCCCAATTCGTGCCGAAGCGTGCTCGATTCCCACAATAATTTTCTGTTATAATATACAAATATTATTTGTCAATTTCAATAAATAAAAATATCTATATGTACGACGAAGCAGCGGAATGCTAGAAAATATATAAAGCAATCTCTTTCTATTTTGATCAATTAAGTATAATAACTTATAGTAAAAAATTACACCGTAATCTCGTCACTGTAGCAGACAGAGCTCAAAGTAATGGGGAATTTAGAAAATGTAAATACCAATACGATATTAGTAAAATACCACTTGGGAACACCCCAAAACCTGAGAATGTGATAGCTTATTCACTTATGCGCTTATTAAATCTCCTAGGCTCTAAGATGCAGTCTTCAATAATTATCCGTAGATCCAATGGGCGCCTAAACTGTACAATAAACGATGAGTTTAAGTTGTATTACTTCTATTACTATGCTATTATCGTACAAAATATGTATCACCTCAAAGCATACGCGAATAGAAACGAGTCCGATGCGAACATAAATTTTAAAAGATATATTTTAGTTCCATTTCCACATCGACAAACAAATTTCTATAATACTCCAGTATAGCGCATAATATTTCGACTTTCATATATTTCGAATGAAGACTGAAATCAGAATGTATGTATTATTGTAAGTAAACTATACTTTTCTTGATACAATTAAAAAAAAAAGCTTGAATCGTAGATGTATTATCATAATATCGTATTATAGTATTCTGTACATGATCTTATTTATTTTCATACAAATTAGATTAATCCCTACTAATATTATAAATTCAAAAGTAACTCTATCTGTCTGTCACGCTTTCACGCCTAAACCACTGAACTGATTTTGATGAAATTTGGTATGACGATGGAACGGAACTTGAGAAAGGACATAGGATACTTTTTATCGCGAAAAAAAATGGTGGAAATAGTGGACGAAAGTATGGAAGTTCCTTAACAATTGTAAAACAAAAAATCATGTAAAATTCTTTCATAAACCACCTAACCAATTTTGACAAATAGTCTAGATCTTGGCTACTCCTTACCATATTGCGCGATATAACCGAATTCCACGGGCAAAGCCGCATGCGGAAAGCTGGTTTAGAATAAAAATTAACATTTGTACGATAAGCAGATACATCGTGAAATGTTTCATAAAACATCTTCATCACAACAATAAAAAGAAATAAAACTAAACTCAATAAACCCACACATACACACACATTATCCATTATCTCGTAAATGAAATAGATGAAAAGCTTCGTATATAATGGGCATTCGTAATTAACTTGTTTCCTCGAAGAATTAAAAGCAAAGAGTTTATCTACATAAATGTACCCTCGAGTTACGTGACTTGTGTGCTAAACTGTACCCACTCAGTGAGTGCAATTAGTTTTTATACTTATTAACAAACACGACTGAAATAACTGAGCACGTTAAAAACAAGAATTTAATAAAAAAAAAGCTTGTTTCATTGTTTTAATAAAGTTTGCATTTTAATGCACTATTTAATATAAAATTTTCGTGTAACAACGTTCGTTCCCATACTCCACCGAAACGACTGGACTGATTCTTATGAACTTGTCTGTGGGTCTGAGAATCGGCCAACATCTATTTTATATACCATAAATTAATAACAGGAAAGCAGAGCAGCGTTTGCCAGGTCTGCTAGTTTATATATAACACAGATAATATTAATATATAAAAATCTAGTGTCATAATGTATATTCCCAATGAACTCTTCAACAACTAAACCGATTTTGATGAAATTTGGCATTTTATGTGTAATTTGGTCCAACTTAAGATAAAGGATAGTTTTTATTTCGATTAATTAATCCCAAAAATTTATAATCTTAATATTTATAATTATTACTCAGCCACAACAACGCGTGGCCAGGTATGCAAGTATAATATAAATACTATATCTACTAGTAATACATAAACATAATAGAATATGATATCATTTAAAGTCGTAGCATAAGATAAAATTAAAGTTATCGAAGTACTAACTTAGAATAATTTAATTACGAACAATCTTCGATTAACGAATTAAATTAATCTTATTAAGAGTATGCGAAAATAATATGTTAAGAAATCACTTATTGGGAAAATTTTAATTACCATTAAAGTGCTTCATTTTCGTAAAAGTTTTTGCACATAAAATGCCTCATTAATAGTTACAAGAGAGATGCAAAACTTTAAATACTTTTATAAAATAACTAGCTGCGCCCCGCGGTTTCATCCGCGTAAGTCCGTATCCCGTAGGAATATCGGGATCAAAAGTTGCCTATATATTATTCCAGTTGTCCAGCTATCTACGTACCAAATATCATTGCAATCGGTTGAGTAGTTTTTGCGTGAAAGAGTAACAAACCTACACACATCCTTACTAAGTTTCGCATTTATAATATAAAGAATGAAGAATATTTGTTTGGGTTTAATTAACATTGGACATCTTCATTGAGACCCTTAACGCTATCAAATAAAAAAATATTAAAGACTTACATACTGTAACTTACTGACTGACTTACTGTAAAACAAACCTTAATAGTACATATGGTATTATATGCTGTGTACTTGTTTAGCTGTCTCTTACGTCTCGTTTTTACATGATTCTGATACAAAATCTTATCACCGATAAATTTAAACATATTTTTTGAAAAAATAGCCGTAGCTTCTATTTTGCTCTACTCTGCAAATGTAAAAAAAAAGTACGCTTCATAGAAAAAATGTAGCTTACTACTGATGAAACAATCTTTAAAATTGGCAAAGCTGTGTTTTACCTTCACTGCAAAAATACAAAATTTTTCGTTATTTCTTCAAAAGAGAAGCAGTGATTTTACACTAAAATATTACATAAATAAACATTTCATTCGATAAAACGAAAATTATTTTATGGATAAATAAAATTCTCATGGTAAATAAGCAGGGAATAATTAAGGATATAGATAAAAAATACATACCAGTAAGTGAAGCACCGGGAATCAATTTGCAATTTTATTTCTGTTTTAACATATAAATTATAAAGGATAATTATTGAAATTTAAGATGAAACTATAATAATATTTTATGATATATAAACGGAACAGAAATCCTGTTATAGTTAAATACATTTTACGATGAGAAATGTTCTAGTTCAATTTAATCCATCTTAATAGGAAGGATATAATATATACAGCATCTTCCTGAAATCTCGTCCATTTAGATCTCAGCAGAATAGTTAACCTTCTTGAATATATAGTGGTGTTTTAGCTTTAAATTAAAAATCAGTAGTTCTAGAGTTTTCTTAAACTATTCGTACTTTGGTAACGTTGAAATCATTTTTATAATCATGGATTATATATTTTTATTTTTATGTTACAGTCGGCAATGGAGCTGGTGGGACGCCTGATGGTAAGCGCTACCACCGCCCATGAACATTTGTAGAGGCATAAAGTCCTTTGCAGACCTTACGCCTCTACAAATGGATTGCCGACTATTTGCGAAGGGATTAAGAAAGGATTGGCGATAGGAATAAAGGAAAGGACTGGGAAGGGTAAGGAAAAGGATATGGGCCTCCAGCTCCCCCACTCACCGAACGAAACACAATAAATCTATGATAAATCGAGAATCTAGTCTTCCAATTTTGTTTTCAGATTAATGGAATATTGAGAATATTCGAACAATTATTATTAAAATACTCTGTTTTTAGAACAAATAAGATAATAGTAGGCTTTTATATAGGTCGGTGCAGGCGCACCGCTCGTATTTAAAAACGCTTATACGTCAACAATCGACCTTTTTTTTAACGCAATTACACAATTATAAGCAGATACAAAATTTTACATTACGTGCAATGCATCTCGGGCTACGCTATCGCGCATTGTAGTGTGTTCATTGCGAGTTGCGAGTGTGTGAGTACACGTCAGACAAGATGGAAAAAAGCAGAGACCACTACAAAGACTCGACCTAATACAAATACATACAGGAACTTTTTCCAATGCAATGTTTTTTACATATTCTGTATTAAAACTCTAACATAAATCTTTGATTCGTTGTCTCATAGGACTTAACCAGACTCATTAACTTCAGAAGCAATATGAGGTAATAAGATTATATAGAACTACGAGAACAAAATTGCAATATATTGAATATGATGTAAACACTTGAAAACATTCCTTGTATTAATTTTTAATGCTCGGATAACAGCCATAAATCACTTGAGACGCCTTCTTGATTTATTACAGTTTAGCGCGAACGTTAAATTGAAACTACGGATTTTATTTTAATTTGTTACCTAGGGAAAGAAATACTTAGCAATACCTACATGATCGAGTTACACCCGATTACAATTCTTCAAATTACATGCATTTTTTACAATAAGTACTTTAAGTTTGATTAGTACAATTTAAACAGCATATAGACTACTTTTACTTTATCAAACCATCTCGTTATTTACATACTTCCGCCTGAATTCTCGTCCCACATCAACATTGTTTGTAATATATTAAAAACGTATGTTAAATAGTTTGAATTTTAATAGATATCTCTTATTAAACGTGCAAAACTCTCCCCTGTTACAAACTCAATGCAACAAACAATATGGCTTGGCGTTTCTAAGAATTGTGTTGTAAATGCGATGAAACGCTTTGTGAAGAGGTAAGTCATGTAGCTAAATGAGTATTACAAAAACTTTCTAGTACAAAAAGTCAATCAGACTGCATGCTATTGTTTATGGTGTTCCTGAGTTCAGTTAATGTTGAACATTTTGTATTATCCTAGTTGTCTAAAAACTAAGATATAATAGAGCCATTATAAAGGGCATATGTGCCTGCAAATTTTAAAAAATCTGCTATATAAAAGTTTTGTTTTGTTTAATTATGAAATAAAAAGTCGATAATTTTTAACCAACATTTAAGCCGCGTTCAAATGATCAGAACTGAAGCAAATTTAAATGAGAGTACACGGGGACGTCAGCATTTTAATAAAAAATCAATAATATTAATATTGTTTCACCTAGTAAAAAGTTATGACGTAACTAACGGTAAATATACAGTCGAATTAAAAGCCTTATCGTTTTTTCACGTCGGATAAAAAATAAGAAATATAGTTAATGACGCTTCTAACCTTGAAGTGAAAAAGAATCTTGATGATTACCAAAATCATCGCTACCGATACAAGTTACTAACGACAAGAATAAATTGAATATTAGTGCCGCTATAACTATAATAAAAATGTGGAAGTAAAGAATTAACCACTTAGGTTTTCCATTTGCACTCAGCACGTAGTTACATGAGAAGGCAATGTCAAACATCATCGTTATAGCTATGGTGTCCAGATAGCCCGTATTTTACGGGACATTCGTTGTGACAATTGCGTTTTTCAGAATGAATTGCGACCGCAGTCCGCAAATTGGTGAACCAATACGAGACAAAACAGTGTCCCGTATTTTATCATACAATAGGTATATTCTAATCTCGCACCGATTTTACAGAGCTCACAACGAGACCAATTGTCGCGAAATTACCTTTGAAATGTAAAAGTAAAATTTGAGATTGTCTCTCTACATAAAAACATATTTAAAAAATAGCTTGTTAGCAAGCGCATCACTTCAGACTCGCTCCTCCGAATTGGCTATTGTTCTATGCAAATAAGTTGGAAAATGTTGTCCGGAAATTGGAACATTTGAAAAACTGGGAGCGCTTTTGTTTATTTGGATTATTTAAAGTGTCATATCTGAGTCATGTCGATAAATTTTCATCGGTTTCGAATAAAATGTCCCGTAAAATGGTAGATGTATTCACCCTAGTAATAGTTGAAGGTAAGCCCAACTATATTGCGGTACCCGATAAACTACCCACAATTTAATGATTTTTATTAGGACCTTTTCAAGGGTCGGGTAAATGTACCTGCAAACGTTTGGTTGTGTTGGACCCTTAACATTTCAGCGCAATGCTTACTTATCCCTATTATTATCTAAAATTATCCGAGGGATATGTATATCTTTGCTGTTATTATTTAAATAATGGAAAATACACGTTAAGAATATATATATATATAAATTGCCCGCACTCCACGTATCGAACATATAATTTCTTTACCATCCTATTAGTAAGGTTTAAACATAAGGTATAGAGTAGTGGTGGCTCAGTGGTGAAGACCTCGGGCTTTTTCAATCTATCTGCGCAATACCACTACTCAAAATGGCGATGGAAAAAAACGCGAGGAAATCGCATGTCGCAGAATCAAAAGCTCGATGACATGTAACATCCACCTACCCGCACTTGACCAGCGTGTTGGATTATGGCCTGAATCCTCATAGGAGGCCTGTGTCCCTACAGTAGGAGCAAGTATGGGCTGATGATGAGGGTGATAATGACATATAAGGTAGGTATAACAAAAACCTTATTATAATAAACCAATACCAGAGAAACCAAAAGAATGAACAACATATATTATCTTTCTTTGTAGCTTGTGAAATTTAGAGACTTAATTAGACTATTTATTATAATTAGGGATTAATTTGATTTCGAGTGTAGGAATCGAAAAGCCTTCGCCATGAATTGGGCCAGCTCACACCGAGGAAATCATTTAAGATCGTCGTCATATAGCAGCATACTAATATGTTTCGTTTGTTAAGTGGAAGTGCTGGAGGTCCTCTTTCTTATCATTCCCAGTCCATTCCTTTTATTCCCGTAATCCAAAGTTTCTTTATCCTTTTCCTTTTAAAAGCGGGCAACGCGTTTGCGGGCGCCCTACCTCTGCAAATGTTCATAGGCAGTGGCGGTGGCAGTGCACGGTTCACGGCTATCAGGCGAACTCCTAGCCGAGTTGCCCATTATTACAATAAAACGATAAATTCATAAACCAAGAAGTAACATTAAACTCGATATTTTCTTAACAAAAACGTCTACCGCTGGAGGCGAAGTTAATTTAACTAGTTAATCGACAATGTAAAACCTTTTTATTCGATTGATACAAAATACAAAATTTAGTATGACATGTAAACATTCTTAATTTATATTACTTACTTATACAACGTCAAACAAGATAGTTGTATTCACAAATTGGTTGGCACGGACGCAAGTCAACGCTTCGCAAATTAACTTGCAACTGAAGTCACTGAACCGTGGATCAATATTTAAAAGCTATATGTATTTAAATATCTATATATTATATTATATATACAATATAGAAAGTTGTTTAATACTAACCCACCCATTTCTTATTTCGGTTGAAGAAATGAAATTCCTGTGTATATACATATCATATATTACCAGAGGTGGTTAAAAATTTAATTCTATGATTTTATATCACTGTGAATTAGTTTTTCCTCGATTGCCCTGAGTTTCCACCATCAGATCCTGACTTAATGGTAATGGGACCACCCACGATTTCTCTCTCACAACTAAACAAAAATTTTCACAATCGCCGAAAATATGGACTTACATACACAAAATAATTATAATTGCTTGATACATAAAAATACCTTAAAAACCACATGGCCTTATTGAAATTGACTTTATCTTTTTCCCAATAAAGCAATTGAATAATCTATTAGATTTTTTATTGAAAATTCGTAAAATCTACCGAATATTTTAACGGTTAAAATCTTTTATTGCTTCTAATATACATACGCCTTACTTTTATAACAATGAAAAAGATAAAACGTATCATATTATAATGCTTCTATAAAGAATAAATATTTTTTCATCTCTTTCAAATGTGTCTGAAAACTAAAAAATGCTTTTTTATGTAAGGATTAATTTATATTTCTTTAACATTTTTTTTCACGTGTGCGAATGCAAGATGACATTGATTTCATAAATTTTTTATTTATGGTACTAGCGGTCCGCCCCAGCTTCGCTCGTGATACATATTATATAGCCTAAAGTCTTCCTAAATAAATGGGCTATCTAAAATTGAAAGAATTTTTCAAAACGGACCGATAATTCCAGAGATCAGCGCGCTCAAACAAACAAACAAGCAAACTATTCAACTTTATAATATTAGTATAGATGAGATTATTGTATTAATCTCTCATATTTAGGTCGTTTTATTTGCAACAATTGCATGAAAGATCTGAGTATTTAAATAAATAATGGTAAAGACATAGTCAATAAATTGATCAGTTTTTGATTGATTTTATTTATCTCTTGTTTGTATACTTCTTGTAAAAATGCACAATAAAGAGTTTTTGATTTGATTTGATTGATCAGTAGACGACTGAAGTTTTTAGTATCTTAGTAAGTTTACTCTGTTATAGAAATTAAACTTACAGGTTTACATGAGCTGGAATTACAGTTTAACAAGTTCCATTCATAGATAACCATTAACACAATGGTGTGCAGGCAGCCAGCCAAATGCTCGCAAAGAGCAGGTGTCACGATAAAACGAACGACGCTAGTAATAGCCCGCGACAGAACAAGACTATAGTGATGGACGTTATATCGAAACGAAGTCTGTGTTCAGATGAGTTAAAATTGTAGTTAAATTAATTATTAAATTAATTAAATCGCTACATTTATTTCTTCGTGACTTACGATAGCCTGTAAGATTCATCATCATCAGTCCATATTTTTTTCTACTTCAGAGACACATGCCTTTGATGTCGAGATATAAGACACAGTCACCTTGCTAAGCAAGTGTAAGGCAACATAAAAGATATCACATGTTCCTGGATAACACGTCGATTTTCTCACGATGTTTTCCTTCACGGATCGCGGCAGTGGGAGTATAAAAACCAACGCAAATAAAACCCCCAGACTCGTCGTATCTGTTTTAGAGAAATCGATAAACTCATAAAATACAGAGAGATTTATTGGTTCGGTTTGGTTAAGATATACGATTCATTATGTGTTATGTAATTTAAAGGACTCAAATTTCAAAATAATCACAAGTAATTAAGCTAACTGAAGCTTTGATGACGCTCGGTGCGACAACCATTATAATCATAAGGAAATATATACCCATCGCGCTATTAAGTCCTTTTTATTTTCGTTAATTAACTTAAAGAGGAAGAGCTTTCATGTCAAAATAGACAGGTAATACGGATTAATATAAATTGTAAATAGGGATGTACGTATTGTCGATAAATGCCCTTGTAGTTTTTCATAAAAGTTATTATGTGAAAAGTCATTATATTTGTAATTAGAAATTTTCAAAAACATACAAATGCTTATGTCATTATATTGCAGTTTTATTAATAAAATAATTTCATATTGTAATAGTTAGTTAAAAGTCACAAACAATTTCAATATCTGTGATCTTGAAACTGTTATTTCTATTTATTTTCACTTAATTGTTTTACCTTATTTTATTTGAATCACAGCGCAGCTGTTAATAGAGGTCACATAAATTACAAAACAGCCGTAGTGTTGTACGCTTTATCGATGGATTGGGTCGATAAAGTGAATTATTTCGTATCTTCCTAACGTAACTCATGAGTGTTTAAGTAAACCTGGCCTTGTTAATAGGTGTTGTGGGAAAGTTAACGGAGCGCAGGTGTCATAGTGACGATATACTATGCTTGGGTAAGAGATAATTTAGTAATACGTTATATATGGTAGTCTCGCTAATGAAACATATGGGTTTAAATGTGTAGCAGTATGAATTAATAAATTTGTATGACAAAATGTAAGGATTGTAGTGGTTTTAAATATAAGCGATTTAAAAAAATGAGATACTTGGAAGCTATATGTACGTAATGGATTTAAAAGATTCTTAACTCCAAGTGGCCCAGGTAACACAACATTTAAGAGACCTTAGTACCTACCTTTTTAGGGATGGAATGGACTGGGAGGGGTGAGGAAAAGGGTATTGTTTTCCTATAGAGGTTTCCAGCTCCGAAGAAATCGCAGTAGTACATTGCACGCCAATCTTTTGTGGAGGTATGGCATCTTCCCCAGTGCGAATAATTCACATTGATACGATTTAATTATTCTTAAAATAATAATTTTCCAATTCAATAATATCATAATTTATTATAATTATTACTATAATGAAATACCTCTAGCAGAATATTATGTAGTTTACGTGTATGTCGTCTTAATACAAAATGTATTAATATAAATAAGTATTTTCATAAACAATGTCGATTCAAATTGGATAAAATAACTAAATCCCTAGACATAAATAAAATTGCTTCAGTTATTTTCAAATGAGATTCGCAAGCACCGACAAAGATGGATCTTCACTAAGTCGCAACAGTGGGGTTGACGTAAATTAAAAACTGTAAGTCGACACCTGAAATAAAACGGCTAAAGCAAAACCAACGTAGGAAAACTTTGCTTTTGCATCGGATATTGTATAAAAATCTATTTAAATATATCTCTAAATACCGTGAACATTAAAATACACCTCTAAACATACTCTGATTTTCGCTTTTAGCGTTAGCCTACAAGTTGACAATGTTTCAGAAAAATATTCTATGACTTCAATCAAAAACATTTTTAACGAAGGCGTCAAGTACTGCCATAGGAAAATATTTTAATCTCACTCGCTCTTGAGATTAAGGGACATTTAAATAAGTTTTGTAATTACAATTTACCGTTAGGCAAGCCATACACGCTACGGTCTGCCGGAAAGGTCCACCTGAGCAAGTATGCCTGCGCAGGTAGACCGGAATGTGTGTGGGAATAGACCTGTGCAGTTTTTTGAGCCTGCGCAGGCGACCGGCGCAAGATCGAAAATCAATTCTTTCGAGTGACGCCGTACGGTGTACCTCATTATGCGTCATCGTCCTCATTCGATGCCATCGCAAAAAGAACTGAAGACCGCTCCGGTACACCGGAATGTCCCCATACACGCTACCAATGTTTGGTTAACCTGCACAGGCATAGCTGCACAGATGACCTCTACGGTAGACCGTAGCGTGTATGGCTTGCCTTAGAAATGCTGCCTGTTTAATAAGTTTGACGTTTAATATTGTTACGATGTCCGACGTTTGTGCGTATCTGTATTTGTATGTTTGTTTATTTATATTTTGAATATTGTTTTAAGTTTGTTCTTTCTTGGTCTTGATTATAACATTTGCTAGGTGGGTCAAAACAGATTTTTAAGAAAGTCAAAATTTAAATGCATATGCTAAATAAAATTGAATATATTTAATAAAGTTTTGAATATGAGAGCCGAGCACGCTTCAGCACGAATCAGAACAGCTCAGACCGGGGAAGGTACCTCCTCCATCTTCAATGGGCGCGAAAAAAAAGCACGCGAATGCTACTTAAGATGTGTAAGGTCTACAAAAATTTACACTTCGATAAATGTATATGGTGGTATTAAATTTTAGGTATTAGGCGACCCACCCTTCCAGACTATGGCATAAAAAATGCTAGAAAGAAAAACAACATTAAAGGGAAAATTCTAATTATTTTACGCGACTTTAACAGCTTTATTAATTAAATCTTTTTGTAGGGGTTTTAATAAAACGATATTTATTCATACTGAAAATGAAAATATGAAACGCTTTTGATTTTTGCGAATTCCCAGAAATTGTGTGAGCGAGACTGACAAAGGATACAAAGGATAAAGGATACAAAAGTAAACCGTGATTTCAGCACAA
>NC_052116.1:2745103-2773639 GCF_012273895.1 Zerene cesonia | reverse complement strand
CAAATCCGGCCAGCTTGGGGAAGGTACCAGATGCCACAGAAGATCGGTATGAAGTAATAGCATTATACTGGTGTTTCATGCCAGTGGGGGAGCCAGGGGCCCGTTATCTCCTATCACTTCAAACCGGACAACGAATTGACAGAGGCAAATATTAATTGGTGGTAGTGATCGCTTACCATCAGTCGGTTTCCTAGCTCGATTGCCCACACTGACATAAAAAAGGTTTAAAAATGTCAATTACACATTGATATTCCACATTTAACCACGTTTAATGGAAGATAAACCCAATTCCGAACTATCCACAAAGCAGGTCAGCATTGACCACCTGGCTGCAATATATCAACCCCTTCTGAGACCAGCATAGAATACATAAACCTCACATAAAATTAAATTATTTCCGCATCATAGAGATATAGGCTCAATCGCTATAGTTTTAAAGCTAGTTTTTGTGTAGCAACAGGAAATAGTAAAACCACAGCATATTAACGATCGCATTGTTTGTTTGGTGGCCCTGTGGATTACAGTTTTCACGTGTGACGTAGTTTGTTTTACAAGTTATTATAGGGTTCGTCATTCGTCAGCAAAGGTTAGATTATCAGTACACAGTTTAAATCAATTCATTTACATTTTTCTTTAATACTGGTCCTGTGTGATATAATAAGTAGGGAAATATGCTTAAGGTAAGCATATTTCCCTGCTTTTTAACTGCACGGTATAAGGTTAACGCATTTCCATAGTGCAAATATTAAATAGCATATGGGTTCACTCGCTTGGAAGCTGAATAAAATTCAGTCTATATTTAGCGGGTACAAAAATTACGTACACACGTAAGAAACATGTCTGCAAAATTTGATCTAGATCTAGATCTAGAATCTAGATGGTCAGTTTCCTGAATGATAAATAGTGTAAATTTTTATAAGAACTAAAGCTCATATTTTTTATTCATAAAATTTTCTGAGAAATGTAGAAAAGAAATTAAATATACGAGAACACACAGCGCACTTGACATTACTATAAAATAAAATTAATAATGCTAATTGCAAAAGGACGCAACAGAAAAGAAGGGAATGCGTCTGAATAAAGGAATTTCCGCAAAATTTATGGAACCTCCATTTTATCTTCTACACATTCATTTCGAATCACAGAACTTTTCAACTAGCTGGCGGAACAATGCTTCATTATTTCAGCATCACCCATTATATATAGCTGGTACATCCACCATCGTAATCAGATCCGCTTTATAAACGACTACGCGAGGAAATGCCTATGGGTGACATTAATTTATGAACCCTTTACACGTATGCATAATTGCCGAGCTCATGATTTTTAATGTGCATATGGAAGATAATATGTTATATAAAGAACATATTTTGCGAAGGATACGCATAAACATAGTTTTTATTGCACTATAATTTACGTTGAAGCAACTAATCTGGATACTCTTTCTAACAGCAAAAGGAGTCAGGTACTGCATTACTATGTACTTATGGAGTTTCGTATCCCCTAGTGGAGTATGGGGCAGATGATATACATCTGTTTCATTGATCAATTTTCTTTATAGACTACTAGCTGCGCCCCGCGGTTTCACCCACGTAAGTTTGTATCTCGTAGAAATATTGGGATAAAACTTGCCTATATGTTATTTCAGTTGTCCAGCTATCTACGTGCGAAATTGTATTGCGATCGGTTAAGTGGTTTTTGCGTGAAAGAGTAACAAACATACACATCCTCACAAACTTTCGCATTTATAATATTAGTAGGACTTTTAGGACCATCTTCCAACCAACTGTGCCGTTCAAACTGTGTCTTGACGAACTGACCGTCTTGACCGGCTCCATGATGTGGTTAACGCGTGAGTGTAGAACCGAGGGGTCCCGGGTTAGACTCCCGGTGGGAACTCACCAAAAAAATTATCTACTTATAAAAGGTACAACGTAAGTTAGAGTGCAATTCGATGCACCTTTTCTTATCTCTATAATAGTTTGGACGAAATCGAAGATGAATGGTCGAAGTTAGATCAAGTGCAGGATAACTAACACCAGCAAACTTTCTGGGCTTTTAGGTAAATGGATTTTATTTAGTTAGACAATAAGTTCATTTTGTACTGTAGACACTCAGTATCTATCTTCATAATTATAGCGAAATATATTACGTAGATTGATATCGTCTCATAGTTTAGCAATTGTGAACAAATTTTGCTGATTTAAAAACAAAATTATGCATTAAATCTTTTTCTTAAAAGCGAATTATATAGTGATACTAGCTGCGCCCCGCGGTTTCACCCGCGTAAGTCCGTATCCCGTAGGAATATCGGGATAAAAAATAGATGTTGGCCGATTCTCAGACCTACCCAATATGCTTACCAAATTTCAGAGGAATCGGTCAAGCCGTTTCGGAGGAGTATGGCAACGAAAACTGTGACACGAGAATTTTATATATTAAGATGTACGCATAATATTCTAGTATTTTCATTAAAGCCAATGTCCGAATAATTACAGTAAGAGCATAAGATAAAATTAAGCACCTCTAACAGGGCGAATAGTGTAGGAGTCGATCTTTAATCCTTCCTGCGAGACTTAGTTTATCGATAAATCTCAGTAAGCTAGCGTTAGTGAACGTGGCTTGGAGAGCACGTAAAGCTATGAGTCCATTGAGTCATCGTGTCGGATATCCGTTCCGTGTGACTATGTCACGAACTAGTTTCGTAAAATAAAACCATGACAAAGCCGAGAGTATCCTATTATTGTCAGATCCTGTAAAAATATATCGAATTTTTCCTAATAATAAACTAGAAAAATATAACAAACGTTGAAAGTTACAATATTTATACAATACTGAAACATCTTACTAATGTTTTAAATGCGAAATATGTTTGCTTTTTTATGTGTCTATGTTTGTTCTTCTTTCACGTCGCAAGGGGCGATTGTATGACTTTTGTAACTATTTACGTCATAACAAATATAAACTCATGAAAAATATGTATTCTATTCTATTAACATTATTATTTGAACTTACACCTATTCCACAAATACTATTTGAATATATCTACTTAAACGTATTTTTGAAAACCAAATACGATTAAAAATCCAAAAAGAGTCTCTCGGTCTACAGCAGAACGAACCTATTTGGCTGGCTGCCATTATTATAGGAAATAGACAGCGATGACGACTCATCCTCTATACAGATGAAAATGATAAAGGCAAATGTCGTCATTAGGAGGGTCAAAGCATTTCTGGAAATAATTTTCTTTTCACAGCCTGAAGGTACCATTACGGGTATTATTCAGCAACGCCCATAAAACCTTTACGTTATCCATACTAATAAATATCCCACTACGTAACTTTTTATTCCGTTATAAAAGTTCAAGATTAAATTTAATGGTATATTTACTTATAAATCTCTAGGTTTGTCCGAATATATTTTGAATTTGAGGTTATATTATATTGTCTTCGACGCAAAATGGAAGGGAGGATCAGTTCAATTCATGTCTAATTTGGTTTTAACGAGAAATATCAGGCTTTTTCTTCTTTGAAATGGTTGATTATTGATTGCCACAAGCAACCAAGGAATATGAAATAATACAGGAAAAATATATAAATTAGCTTGCGAGCGTTATTTTAAGAAAATTATCGTAACATTCGTTTTACCTTTATATAAGCGTATGCAAAGTATGCTTCATCTCTGATGCAGCTTTCGTTTCGACCAATTTTGTTAAGAATAGAAGCTTCCAGAGTCATTAGTTGGTTCCATGCGACGTAAACCACTACTACGGGTAATAAGTAATTGAATAGAATCCTATATTTATAAACGCGAACGTTAGTGAGGGTAGATGGAAATATTTTACCATTAAGAATACGCACTTAGTGCAATTAAAAATACATTACGTATAATAAATAATACAGAACAACCGATTACGAATATTTTAACCGACGTTCCCAAAAACGAAGTAGGTACTCAATTTGACTGTATTTTGTGAGTTTAAAATGAGCGTGATTCTTTTTTGTGTTTGTTTGATAGTAAATTGATGTCATATGGTCACATTTTAGAATTTGAAGGAGAACCTCCCTCTAGGGACGTCAGTGACATCTTTGTAGAGGAGAATTATTTCTTACAGGTACTTAGTTTAAAACTAGTAATCGTACCAAATATCAAAACTTATTTCGCTCAAGCACACATGGGACATATGGCAGTCCCGCGTCACTGTCGCGCTGTCACTCGTCTGCTGTCAGCCCGGATCACGCCAAGCCGGTTCGAATTACTCAATTCATCTTGAATTTGTCCTCCGTGAGCCGAGTGTTTTATACGTTTGATTCCGGTGTTTTAATACTTCGACTCATCGCATGTTAATTAGTATCGGATAGTAAAAATCGTTCGTGTTTTTAACAATGTCTTCAATCGAGTTTCACGATTTGACTGTATCTACTTTTTTTGTTGTTATTCCATAACTGCATGGGTTTTCAGCCGATTGACGTGATTCCTTTTGTGTTTGACACACAATTATTGTCATTTTGTCCCATTTTCTACCCACTCAAAAAGGTGGAGGTTAATATGTCACTGTATTTTTTGTGTCTGTTACCTCATTAATATTACAGGGTGAACCGATTTTTATGATTCTTTTTGTTTTTGAATGCTGGTAATTTTAAGGACACTTAGTTATTCGTTAAAAATATTCATAGATTCATAAGGTACCCCCTTCCCTAGGACGCCTTTTTGTAAAAAAGATTTTAAATACTCTCGTTGGAGGGTAGTGCGAATTATTATTTTAACTAAGTAGCTATTTATAAGAACTGTTCTGAACGTTTTTTAAGACTTATATATACAAATGGACAATATGCCCCTACATGGTAGTATCCAATAGGATATATATGAAAAAATTAGTTTTATCATCAAATATTCGTATAATAAAGGTCGAAACAGAAACAAAAGAAATAAGACTAACAAATTAAACTTAAATAACGCAAATAGAACCGTAGAAGTTTTGAAGTAATTGCTCAGAGGAACGTCAAAATGAAACAAATACGAAGCGAAGATATCACAGAAATCGGACATAAATTTCTCAGTAGGAACGCGTAGTTAAGAGCTCTATGTGGTTTTATTTATAACTCTAAACGTAAATGTTTGTACACTGAGCTTGATTTTAGCTAGAATTGAAGGATTAAATAAATACCTCGCTTAGGCACCAAAGTCACACTTAGATATGTAAAGGGTAAGTATATATTGTGGGCTTTGGACTAAAATATAGGATACAGTTTAAAAATGAATTCCCCATTAATTATATATATTTTATTTATATATAAAACAAAGGAGTTTGTTAGCTTGAATGCGCTAATCGCAGAAACTACTGGTATGATTTGTGTAAACCCTGGTACAGAGATTTTGATCCGAGAAACGACATCGGATAATTTATCCAGAACATTCGGCATAATGCAAATTTTACATAATGTCTTATATTTTTAACTTTAATGTGCGTTAATTTAAATCAAAAATGGCTATCCAATTAGTGATGTACCTGTGAAATAAATTAATGAAGAGACGTCACGTGAGGTAAGCAATCAGTACATTAATCTGATTACTGGCACAAACATGTGCAACATAATTGAACGTGTATGAGGGTCCGCTGTTGATTTTTATACTCAAAGATGTATTTACATTGCCCTGATGATTATGCGTGAGGTACGGGTATAATTGGATTTAATTATTTGAATTCAATTTATGCACACTATCAGCAAAACCACTCACTGCTGTATTCGTGTTAATATGTCCAAGGATGGAGCAGTTTTAAGACAGTGACCAATTACGCATGTATGCGTCATAGTAAGGTCTTGCTGTGAAAATATTTGAGGTAACTGGTGATGGGAATAATAAACAAGCATTTCTGAACAAAGATTTTCCAGTCATATACCACCGTTTCAATAAATATTCACTCAAATTCGGTTTTACTATAACTTTAGAGCTTTATTACAAATCAAAATAGATAATAAAAATTATATAGAATGGGCTTAATAAAATTTAACTGTAATATTCGTTTGTTGAAGGCCTAGACTCTAAGGTGTTAGATACTTGATAACTGAATACGAAATAAAAATATTAAAATCATAAAACTTTAACAATTCAATGTTCCCTAAACACCGGCTTAAATAAGAAACACGAAATAGGCAATTTGTTGAAATGTTAAGCGTTTGAAAAAATGTTTTCGTCTTGGGCAATTTGTTAAATTTACCCCATTCGTCGGAAACGGGCAGGAATTTAAGGAATCACCTGCAATATGTCAGGAAAAGAAAGTCGGGGAAAGTTTGTGGTGAAATTGAAATTGCTGGCAACATTTAGTATTGACACGGGCGTAATTGTGTTTGCGCAAGTTGTTTCTGCGTTTTTCCTCCCGTGACAAACTATTTTGTAAATATCCATCGTACATGAAGATATATTCAATGTCGTATATTTATTCCAAACCTTCCTATCATAAAATTGTAATGATTTACAAACGGAAAGTTTTACATTCTGATAGGTTCCTGCATTCCATAATTTCCACGTATATACTTAACAAATAGATACACCAGTTTATGAATTCGAAGTCTATTTATCTGTTATATAAGGACATGATTACTTCTGAACTGTTAAACGTACGTTTATGTGGATGATTTATCTTTATAGTTAACTAGCTGTGCTCCGCGGTTTCACCCTCGTAAGTCCGTATCCCGTAGGAATATCGGGATAAAAAGCCTATATGTTATTCCAGTTGTCCAGCTGTCTACGTACCAAATTTCATTGCAATCGATTGCGTGAAAGAGCAACAAACACACACACATCCTTACAAACTTTCGCATTTATGATATTAGTAGGATAGTAGGAAGTAGGATGATAAATAATGAATATAATATTAGTAGGATATGTCGCAAAAACGTAACGGTAGTGGAATAAGCTTGTATTAGGCGTAATGACGGTTGCGAAACTAGGTATTATTCCAATTAACGAAACTAATTGATATGTGATATCAGAAATTAAATACATAAAGCACTTAATATTAATAGAATTTTTTTCTTTCACCTCCATTGAAATATTAATAAACTACGCGCACGATACGAAACATCACTACATAAAAAAAATCGCATTCTCTGTACCTATGTATGCATCATCATCATCATCAGCCCATATATGTTCCCACTGCTGGGACACAGGCCTCCTATGAGGGTTTAGGCCATAATCCACCACGCTGGCCAAGTGCGGGTTGGCAGATGTCACATGTCGTCGAACTTTTTGATTCTTGGACATGCCGGTTTCCTCACGATGTTTTCCTTCACCGTTTTAAGCAGTGGTGATGTAATCCACATGTGCAGATAAATTGAAAAATCAATTTATTTCCTGCACGCTCGCCCCGGTCTCGAACCTCGACTTATCGATTTGAAGTCCGAGGTTCTCACCATTGAGCCACCACTGCTTTTTATATTATATTACGGATTTTGATGCTGTGTTTTTTAATAGATAGAGTGAAACAAGAGTAAGGTTTATACGTATAATAACATATAGACTACTCCGAATTAACGCGTGCAAAACCGGGGTCAAAAGGAAGTTAATTATAAATCAAAATCTATATTAACGGAATACAAAACGCACCCTAGTCATATCAATCCGGCCAACTTCGGGAATATCGTTTTTGAATTTCGCCAAGTTGAATTGTTTTTGTTTCTCCAATAACGGGTAATAATAAAAACTTCGTACGCGTGTCACCGTGACGCCAACAAATCGGGGTAATTCCTCACCCGCCTTTGATTAAAGTACCGCAAAGATTTCGCTTGAGATAGGCCGCTTCGCTTGTTACAATGTGAATGACATTTTGAGATAGGGCTGAAATTAAGGCCTCGCCCAGAATGAATGTAGACTTGATAAACTTTTATGTTTCTTTTTTCCATGTATTTTTTATGTTAGAGCGGCGAACCGAGTTGAGATGGTAAGCGATCACTACCGTCCATGCATCAACCGTCAAGCGAACCACCAGTTCAAAAATGTTCGTCAGTCATCATGTCCTTTCATTTCAATCCCGCTTGGATCGACTCGAAGATATTCGATGGTAAATTTTGAAAGAAGAAAGAAAAGACGTTTATTTTGATGACATGTAACACATAGTCCTATTAATATTATAAATGCGAAAGTTTGTAAGTATGGATGTATGGATGTTTGTTACTCTTTCACGTAAAAACTACTGAACCAATTGCAATGATATTTGGTACGTAGACAGCTGGATAACTGGAATAACACATAGGCAACTTTTTATTCCGATATTCCTACGGGATACGGAATTACGCGGGTGAAACCGCGGGGCACAGCTAGTAAGTTTATAAATAAGATAAAGATCCAATAAAGAAAAAAGAAAATAGTCCATGAGAATTTCATTTTTATTTTATCTTAGATACATGCGATATGCGTCTTTGCAGAATAAAAAATTAAAAAAGGACACCACTCGGTGATATTCTGTTATGCAGATACATCGCAGCACCAGTTTTCAGTAGGCCATTTTAATTAATCCTCTACACATCTATTAAATGACTGAACCAAGATTTTGAGACATATCTGAGAACTATTGTCACATTTTTCAAAGTAATAAAAGTATATGCAAGCGTTCACGACCACTGCACCAAGATGCTTCGTTACTTCAGACAAACGCACAGTCGCAAATAGCGAGCAAAAATAGATCACCTCCTTTATGTATTGTAGGTTAACTTAACACTTAATATAATCTACATAGTCTCTAATTAAACACGTTTGTAACTGGATAAGAAATAAGTAAATTATATTATCTCGATGATATTCTATTGTGATTCAAATTTACAGCTCAAAATTATAATAGCATCAACATATCATATATGTATGTAATATACGTATATATGAACATTACGACTGTTAGCATGTCTAGACGTCGAATTGCGGATCTTATCTTTGGTGGCTGTAAAACCTTCACCTTTCGACAATTATAGAATCACGCTTCGGAAAACTCTAGCTTATATATCTTAAAAACAATTGTTATTGCATTTGTCTATAGTAGTATTACATTATAATATAATATAATACAATATAATAATATTATACAATTAATAAGGATTATAACGTAAGGTTTTGTGGTTAATTGTGTGTTAACCTGAGTTTTACTGTACCTAGATACTAATACTAGTTCCGAAAGTTAATCCGTTTCTTATTATTTAAAGAGTACATATATAATTATATTTATTTTTATAATTACATTATTTGATAGCGAAGGATATTTTTACTGTTCAATTAAAAGTCACTATCGAAATATCGAAGGAATAAATTTCCTGTGACATACACTGTTATGTATCGTTCATTTTGCTAATTTAAAGTTACTAAATTATAAAACACAGGGGAAATTTGTAACTTAAATAACCAGAAACTATTCAACGAATTTGCGTTTATTCTATTTACGTAAATAGCAAAGCCAATTGCAAGGAGGAATGTGTTTTATTTCAAATTAAATCCCCTCTATTGGAATGCTGAGAATTTATCCACTAAGCATTATAATATAAGTAGGTACATGAATAAAATCTAGTTCTCGGTCTAACTAAGGACTAAGGACATTTCGGACATTCTGTCGGTAGGAATCCGATATAACCCACAGCTTACCCGAGAGCCAGGCAGGTCTTGTACAAGATTTCCCGACTTATAAAAAATCGTTTACCAATATATAGAAATATTTCAGGTCGAAAAGTGTGAATGAAGATAACCCATGTTTAAATTCCCGTGTAAAAATTAAACAAAATTAATCAGTTACAATTGATCACAGGTCAACTGGTTAACAATATGTACAACAGTTGACTCAATTTATTGCTACATTTCAAGAACATTTAATTGAGATGCGCTATCTAAATATATATACGTATAGACATAGACAGTCTGACTGTAAAATATACTAAATACTAATATACCCATGAAAATAGCGCATGTTAAAACGTTATCTATTTGTTTTACGTACGTCAAAATTAGCGACGAAACGTTGCATGGAACGAGACGCTCCGTCGCCTAGCGTTGGAATGCAAATCTATTTAAAGCTATGTTACAGGCAATCTACTGAATATTATACACATTTCACTGAGCTGGTAAGCTGAAATTTATTCTACTAGTGTTTGGTTGTAATCTGTTATCTCTTTAAAATGTGACTTTGGTAACGTTTTTTATTAAATCCTAGTCCTAGTATCCTAGTCCTACTAATATTATAAATGCGAAAGTTTGTAAGCATGTGTGTGCGTTTGTTGCTCTTTCACGCAAACACTACAGAACCGATTGCAATGGAATTTGGTAGATAGCTGGACAACTGGATTAACATATAGGTAGCTTTTGATCCCGATATTCCTACGGGATGCGGACTTACACGGGTAAAACCGCGGGGCGCAGCTAGTTTTTTATAAAGAAGTATTGGTGTTGTTTTTATAGAATAGAGGCAAGATGTTATAACGATAACTTCATTAATATTTTTGTTGGCGATAGTAAGCGCAAAACGTGAGGACATTTAATCGTTATGTAGGATACTTAATTATTTTGTGCATGTGTTTGACCTCCTTCTACAGTGCTAGACCAATTTTGATGATTTTTTAAGTGTCTTCAGTTGGATTCGAAAATGCAAGGCAACTTGTAACTTGTTTTTTATATATTGAATGCCTCTCTGAATCTCTAAATATATTGACAATTTACTTTAATTGTGACTGTTAGTCTCGGCTTCGCCCGTGGTACATATATATACTCTGTGTCAATCAGTGAAGATGCAGCTTTCCAACGGAGAAATATTTTGAAAAAGGTCCAGCATTTTTGTGAGAAAACTTTGTAAACATTAAAAAAATCCCAAATGTTTTCTCTTTACATAATTTATAATATTATGACTATAGATGAGTAAATATTTTCGAATCTTCCTTCTACCCAAAAATGTTATTCGAAACAATTTGTGAATTTTATATACCTTTAAAAATATTCAATAAAAACGTGTTATTGTACAAGAAATTGCCTATCTAACATCGCTTGTCTTACAAAGATTATTATCGGATCTCTCATCTAACGCTGATAATGCGAAGCGAAAATTTCTAAAAACCTTGAATAAGGAGTTTTTCTTAGTCTTAAAAGCCTTCGTTGTCGGTCCAAAAAGTTTCGTTCACACCAGAATAACTCAGTAAACTAAATAAAAAGTATATAATATACTTTAATCACACTTTTTGTAGATCTAATCAAAATATAATTAATAGAACCTCCTAGCTATTCTTTAATTAAACAGTTCTAGTTTAATATTCGTGAGAAAAAGTTTTTATCTCGGACATATCACGGAAACGAGAACGATGCAGGTTAAACCCCGAACTGCCTTGATTTTTCTATAACTACTTGAATATTTAAGTGATTTCAATACATTGAATAAGGACAGGTTTTAAATAGCTTTTTAGGCGAGATGTCCTATAAAAATGTTGAAATAACCAATGTAATTGCTTATCAAACAAAATATCAATCTGTAGTTATAAGAATAATTAAAGAAAAAGCTTTTCATATCGTAATAATCCGTGTTTAGACTAGAACCACAATCTTGATCATTAATATATATTACAAAACAAAAACGCCACTCCACTCCGGCCGGAACAAAGCGAAAAAAAAAAAAATCTTAATTCAACCCGCATTGACTTTAATGTACATTAAGAATTTTAAAGCATGTTCCTGAAAGCAAATACGCGACTCCACCAGCTGGTTTGTTGTTTTTTTTTTTTTTATTTCGCGGTTTCATTTTTAATTACTTCCGACGTCACGACATTGGATCCGTGTCGGATCCGTTTGAATAAACAAAACAACATTTGCAGCACGTCCCACGCCTAGGGAAATACGATTTTATAATGAGTGAGAACGACAAATTGCCACGAGAAATGTAAGTATGTCGGAGCGTGATGCGGTGGGAATCGATTGCTTGCGTTCAACGGATAAACTTTTGTTTTATGCGGGTTGTTTTGACAAACTTTAAATCATTTTATTAGATATGATTCTTGGTAGGTACAAGCTTCAGCGGACAAATTAATCTAACTATGGGCGTTTTGATTCGATATATTTTGTTCAATAATTAAATTTAACAAATTGCAATCATATAATACGATTTTACAAAAACTAAGTCATCACAATGTTTTTTTTTTTTTTGCACCGATTTCGACTTAACTTATTAAACAATATCGTGAATTATTTTCTTCTTTTCGATGGCAAGTACATGAGTTTAAATTGTAACATCACAAATTTGCCACAATCTTTTCGAAATACCACACTTTAATTTATAATCCTTCTCATAGATCTCAATTCAATTTTAAAACACCTATTAAAACGATACGCTACATGATAAATTAATTACTTATCCATATAATTTCTTTATAGGACATGAACTTGGAAATGAAAAAAATAAATGCAATATCAAATATATTGTTTCAAATGTGAAACCATGTAGCTAAATGGAATTATAAAATAAACATACACTACGAATTAAAAACTCCCGCCATTTTGAGGAACATCAGCTACAATATATAAAATAAACAAAAACAAAAATAAACAAAATAAAATAAAACGAAACTCAATATATATCAAACAAAACGCCCTAATTACCTATCCGTTAATTTGTGACCTTTTCAATAATTTACAAAGGGAATATTCATAACGAGTGTTTCGAATAACGTCAGCGTGTCTGAAAAGCAATTAATAACTGTTAAATTTTGATAACTCTATTACGAGCTAAGTATAAAAGATTCACTCCTTCCCTTCAGATTTTCCTATTCATTGTTCTAAAGAACAAAATGAAGTCATAAAAGAAAAATCTACCCTTACTAATTGCGTTTTACTCCAAATTATTGGAATAACGAAATTTTTCCGATGCTTTGTTTAATCAGTTAAGAGGAAAGGTTGGAAAATTAAGGAGGCTTCATTAACTTCTTTTTTCTCGTTGATTGGGAAAAATATATTTCCAAAAATTTTTTTTTCTGTTTAGGAACAATATCAGTGGTGAAATAATTTCTTACATATGATTATCATTTCACAAAGTAACAATTATGCCAAAGAAAAAAATCATGACCGCCTCCTTGGTACAGTGGTTAACGCGTAGCGTAGAACCGAGGGGTCATGGGTTCGCATTGCAATGGGGACGCACAAATAAATAACGTCTCGGTCTGGCAGGACACAGAAAGCTGATCACCTATTTGTCCATAAAAAAACGACGGGACTTCATTTAAAAACAATCATACAAAAGTACTACATCATTAACGTATACATTATAGAAACTGCTTACTACATAATGTATGTATACAGTATAATGGTTTTGTCACGATAACTCCGTGGGTTTAACGTAATTCCTTTTGCAATCACCCGCGGACTTACAAGTTATACTTACACACTTTAAAAAATATAAACGTGACACGAAATCTAAAAACAGACGCTGATCCAATCCAAATTCATGCCTTTACTATTTTAATACGAACGTAAATAGATCTATATAACGATTAGATATTTTAGGCACCAGTGAACACCCATTAAACTGTACTGTAACCAACCAAACAGCTTTTATAGGCAATACAAGTCAAAATTACAGTTAGGCAATCAAAATTCACTTTAATAGATGCCCACCGCACTTTATGCCACACAAATTGATTTTATAGCCCCGTAAACATCGACAGCTCTTGATAAAAATAAGTAATCGGCCATTCGACAGAAGTATTTAGTTATTTTATTTGAGAAAACTTCGCTTATGTCTTCCGGGTTGTACCTACATAAACAATCTCATTTCCCCAAATATCGGGAATTTCAGATTGCAGAAATAATATTAGCCTGTTATATCTGTGGCATGGTTTATGATATGACATGACAGAGGTATGTCAAAGAGCTCTTAATATGTAAGATCATTCAAATGACAGATTGTTACTATAGATAACATCATTTGTTTTAATAAATATTTTTAATCGAGCAAATTCTACCTAATTTGGATGTTTCATACGCTCAAAACAATAGGTAGATTTTGAAAAAAATATAGGTTATATGTTAGGTTTAACTAGGAAATGAAATAATATATTCGAGAATACGTAGACAATTAATTTGGGTAAAGAAACAGTTGATGAGAAATATATTCTTCTTCGAAGCATAAATATAATTAAGTCCACGCGAGCGAAACCGCGGATTGAAACAAGATTATTCAATTATTTGATTAAATGTATTAACAAATGGTATTTTAATAAAAATATGATCACCATCATCATCAGGATCATCACTGAAATTTTCATCGTCTGAATTTGCAACACACAAATGAATAAAAATAAATGCAGTCAAAAAACAACAAATGAACATCGATTCAATGAACTTTAGCATTACGTTATCCGATTTATTTCAGCCGATTTGTAAAAAAAAAACAACTACCAATGGACACGGAAGCTTAACATAATACTGAGGAATAAAGCTTGTTTATTGTTATCGTATCTAGGTCGCATGTGGAAACGAATCATGCTATTTTTATGCTAGATTGTGTAAATCACACATTTACACCCTTTGTCTTATTACACAAAGCAGTTTTAATTTTATTGTATTTAAAAGTCACCCGATTTATTTTACTAACCAAAAAGGTATATATCTCTACTAATATTATAAACGCAAAAGCAACTCTTTCTGTCTGTCTGTTACGATTTCACGCCTAAACCACTTAGCCGATTTTGATAAAATTTAGTATGAAGATAGAACTGAACTTGGGAAAGGACATAGGATACTTTTTATCGCGAAAAAGAGTAGAAAGGGTGGAAAAAGAGGGGATGAAAGTTTGTATGAAAGTTCCTTATTGTCAAACCGATTTTGATGCGCTAAACGTGGGAAAGAACAAACCATACTTTTTAATGCGAAGAAAATACTCCTTACCATGATGTGCGATATAAGCGAATTCTACGCGGGCGAAGCCGCGGGCGAAAAGCTAGTTACCTATATATACGTCACAGACGTCCACTCCAGACTTTACAATAAGACCACGCCAATCTGTTGAAGACGTACGGAATTTTTGAGTAGGTAACAAAAACAAAAAAGAAATCGTCCTTAGTTATTAAAAAAAAAAAATTGTACAAATTCTTCGATCAATAATAACAAGCATTGGTCGAAGGAAATATTTATAATCACCTAAAGTAAAGAAACATTAGATAATTCATTTACGAAATGTTCATGACCTTTCTCTAAAAACTAAATCTTAATCTCTTATCTTAATTGCAAGAATTACATGGGAGGAAATCAAATTTGACCACCTGGTCCTAGAAAGCTGGTATCTGCTTTCAATTAAAGAAAAAATCATCAAAATAATTTCACCTAGTCGAACGGTCTGAGTTCTAACAAAGTAAAAGAAAGCAGTTGAATTGATAACCTCCTCCTTTTTTGGAATCGGTTCAACAGTGTTATTAATATTTGCAAACGCATCCAAATCATTTAAATTCTGTGTTTTAAATACCGCACTTGGCAAAGAAAGTAAAAATGCAACAATAAGTCCTTGATTTTCACGCCCTAAAATACTGTGAAATTGCACTGCACCGCCAACTTTCCTTCCTCACTGCAAACGTGGGTAATTTACCTGAACAGCATCGGTGAATACATTTTGTTTTATTTTTATCTGCACGCTACTAAGATGTCGATAGTTTCTGGAAACATCCGATAGCTGACGTAATGAACCCAATTGCTAATAATATAATAAATACCTTTTGTTAAATTTTTATAATAAATTTAATATATGCAAAGTAAAATGCCTTCCAGTTAAAACGAAATATTTATTCTCTATCTCTTTACTTATTTTATTATATTGTACAATTTATAAAAAACGACTTTATTATTTACGCGATGAAATTTAGATTATATTTACATCTCTTTCACATGAATATTACAACTACAGCTGGGCTTGTAGCGTTAATCCTCATATAACTACAACTAAGTAGTATTAGTCTATACTTTCACTATCCTACTAATCCTTCTACTAGTCCTACTATCCTACTAATATTATAAATGCGAAAGTTTGTAAGGATGTGTGTATGTTTGTTGCTCTTTCACGCAAAATCTGCTGAACCGATTGCAGTGAAATTTGGTACGTAGACAGCTGGACAACTGGAATAACATATAGGCAAGCGTTTTAAGGCTAGCATTTTTATCCCGATATTCCTACGGGATATGGACTTACGCGGGACTTACGCGAGACGCAGCTAGTACTTTCATATATACCATATAGAAAGCGATTTAAATATTGAGCATACAATTGAATACAATAGAATTTTATGTCGTATGCCAATAATAATATTAAAATCGTCTTAAATGAACGAATATATATATTCAAATAATCTTTCTATACAAAAGCACTTAAGTGATATGAAAGTATAAGAAAGCAATGATAATTTGTTTATCTAGGATCCAAAAACGTGCTCGAACAGGTTGTAACTGAGATTAGGAGAATCGTTACTCGCAGAGCCAATGGACGGTTAAATATTCAATATATTTTCTGCATTCTTCCGATTAGTAAATTTCCATAATTGAAACATTGAAGTAATAAGCGTAAATGGCAAATAAAAACTGATGTCACAAGTGATGAGTTCTATGTCTCCATTACTATTTTTTTTATATATTGATTGAATTTTACAGTGTTTTTATATTTAACTTATACTAGCACAGGAAAAAGTATTCCTCCGTATGCATTATATTAATTGTTGCTTACGAAATTTCAGAATAAGATGATTTTTAAACTCGAAAATACGTATGAAAACCTCAATATTTCGAAAAAGCAAAAAATACTGGTATTGCTTTTTTAACTAGTTTTGAGTCTGCATTACACGCTAATGCTAAATAGATAACAAATTATTTTTTAGCCATGTTTAAGTTTCAGTATATAAGTAATAAGAAATTATTATTTAATTTTTGTGTGAATTTTGTATATTTATATAACGTTTTTTTTTATTTTCAATGAGTGTAAAGTCGAAAGTTCAGTTGGTAAATATAATTATAATATATTTTATGCATAAGAAGAATTGTTATAATCTCATCAAACTTTATTTAATTTTAGTTTTAATCAAAACATTTTTTTTCAACTGGCTTCAAAAAAAGGAGGAGATTATCAATTCGTGGATTTTTTTTCTAGTAATAGACGTAATAATTTTTGAGTTCTTATCCTGATAAAGTTTTACTGAGTGAACCGATTTTTATGATTATTTTTTATTTGTAAGCTGGTGCCTGTTATTGCGGCACCATTGGAATATGGTCTAGTTCTGAAGATGTGAATGCGGTTATTTTGTTTTAAAGAATTATTATGAATTTAAAAATTATTAATCCAAAAATTATAATTTAAATGTTTTAGCGGCAGTACTCACGAGTTCTTTTTAAGTCAATATGACCGCTTTAAAAAGTGTCTGCATTCAAGTATTTATACATATATTAAATGGAAAGTTCCAGTAAAAATTGAAGCGAATAGTATAAAATTTGACAGAATACAGATTTCTTATTGATTATTTTAAGATATTTGTTTTAGACCGCAAACGGTATAAAAGATTGATTTAAAAAGCGCCTTATAAGTTTTTCAGTGTATTTTCGACATGAGTAATTAAAAAGTTAAAGCGGAGCGCAAGTCGCAAAACCCAATATCGCGGACCGGATTTTATTATTCAAAAATTTCACATTACATTAATGTTCCCAGAAAACAATTAATCACTGCCAGCTCAACTTTCCATTCAAAAATTGTTTGAATGAAGTAACTTTTTCATAAAATGCTAATATTAGAACGTACATCGTTACAAAGTACACAGAGAAACAATTTTACCCATTCGAATGTTCTGAGGTCGAAAAAATCTCATGCGATGGTTAATTAATTATTTCTCCCGCGCTTATTTGTCTCTAAAGAGTTTCAATGCAACAAGGATGATCTTCAATAGGGCTTTATTTGAGTTTGAAGCGGATTTAGCGTAGCAACGTCAGATACAAATTAAATTTACTTTAGCAGGAACAAAAATCGTATTTATTCTTAACCGACTTCAAAAAAGAGGAGGTAATAATTGACTGTATTTTTTGTCTGTTAATTCGTAACTTTTAACGGGTGAATCGATTGTGACGATACTTTTTTTATTTAAAAGCTCGTGCCTCCCGCGTCCGTTTCATTTAAATTTGATCTAATAATATTGATAAGTTTATGAGATTACACTCCTTCGATTTCTTGTCCATATTAGTAACATGCTACTGTGTTTCGTACGGTAAGTTGGGGAGCCAAAGGCCTCATTCCTTTTTCTGACCTTTCCCAGTCCAATGTTTCTTTCCAGTAATCAATCCTTCTACAACCTGTACCCCTTCAAGCAGACAGCGCATTCACAGAGGCACTATCTCTGCGAATGTTGGTAGTCGGTGGTGATCACTTACCAGCAAGTGAACCACCAGATCAGTTACCCGCCTATGGCATTAAAAATCATATTAAGCTACATGTGAAAGTGTGTTTGTTAGGAGGCTACAGAATGAAATAGGCTACTGTTAACCGCAGTCAAACATCTCATTCCAAATTTCCTGTGACCGCATTGGGCGAAACCGCTGGCAATAGGTAGGTATGATTAAGAGGATTTGACAGCATTCAGTTGTCATTGTATTGCAGTACCTAGTTTCTTTTTCTAGCAAGGGAGCACAACAACATCTCAGTGCTCCAATAGTCAACCTCACCTTCTCGCGGTGCATCCTGATGAATAACGGACGAGGCTCTGACGACCGAGTGATGGCGGTATAACCATCCAATACAGTATAGCAAAATCTAACAGGCCGGTAATGGGCAGCAGCATTGCTGGTTCAAAATGCTATGCTCTGCGGTCGCCAACCCGCATGCCCAGCGTGGCGACTATGGGCATTTACCTAATATGGCAAGTCATAATCGGGCCAAATGGCGTGCCTTAGGAGAGGCCTACGTCCAGCAGTGGACACACAAAGGCTGAGAAGAGAGAAGAGAGACCTAGTTTCTAGCATTCAGGAACGTTGTTCTATAAATGATAAAAATATAAATGTAATAAACAAAGAGGATAAACATGAAAATAACTAATAAGTTTCGTTGCAAATAGTGTATGCAAATAGGTTTCCATGTTAAAAAAATCTGATTTCCACTCAAGCTACATAGATAGTGTTGAGAGCAGGAAACTGAATGTGAAATAGTATTTTAAAACCGATGTTTGCAACGCTGCACTACGAAAGTTTTTATTACTACGGCAAAAATTGTGATTATGATTAATATGTTTATTCCTATATCTTCAAGCCCTCATATTGTCTATAAATAAATTACGTAGGGACAAATTACGTGTCACCTTGTCCGTCCACGATTAAGACATTGTATAAAAAATAAACCTTTTTTCCCTTGGGCACGGTGTCAAGCGTAAAGAACTGGATATAATATATACATATTTATATCAAATTCATTTACCGTTGTATTAGTTATTACTAGGAGAAGGATACATTAGAAACAAAACAAACAAAATTAAATTGTTTATTTTGTATATCAAGTGGCCCAGGCAGTTCTATCCGAAATTGTTGTTTCGTACCGTTAAACAAGTTAAAATCTACGCCTAGTGAATACTCAGCTTTAAGTTATTAATATTCAAATCATGGTCCCGCATTGAGTAAGCGCGATGACAGGCGCCGGATCAAATTCTCCATTCATCAGCGCTGGTTGGAAACAAATGTCATCTCATCAAACAGTGTAACACAGTTTGTCATGATATAGCAACGTGGTTCATGTAAATTATTGTTAAATCAAGGGGCAGTTCGGGGCTGGAGCGTGGAAATATTTAATTTGTTATTTCTTATCGCTATTGTTAATTCATGAATTATTTTCTTTAGATATCTTTAGGACACGAAATAATGAAGTTCTATATTATATAGTATTAAATTCGATACCTGACTTATAATTTTAACTGGCATGAAAAATGCGGAGGTTCTCTATTGGATTGAATTTTTTTCCGATTTAGATGATTATTATTCTTATTTAAAAGCTGGTGCACCCCGTGTGGTCGCATTTGAAAGTGGCCTAGTTCTGACTTGAAGGCAATTTGTTTTTTGTTAGAATTAATTATTTACGAAATAGTACACTAATAATAGTTTATAAGTCAATGAAATGGGTAAATGAAGAAACCATAAGAAACCATATAGGACAACAAATATTTATTCTCGGGTATTAAACGACGTAAACCTTCGACTATTTTTTTCGTTTTTATAGTCACCTACCTATTTGTCTATGATGAAGTTCGGTTTTATAGTTATTTTACGATTGTTTGTGAGAAAACTTAGACGACTTGTATTTTATTGGATTATACCCGTTGACTATCTTATTATTTTTATTAAAGGTATGAATGATTACCTATTAAACTGGCAATGGATTGGTATACTGAATCCAATTATATCATTAGTATTTCATTATGTGATTCTATTTAGATATTGTATAAAACAATTTTAGTTATGAACCCTACATTCATTTTAGTTCTGTGGAAATCGATTATTTTTTTAATGATTAAATGATGTTAGCTCCTGTGATTGTGAAACACGATAAATTATTGTGCAAAAAGAAAGAAAATCCTCAATTACAAGCTAAATTTAAAAAGGACATCCCAACAAACCGGGAAATACAAATTCCTTTATTTTGGAAAATAATGTCAAAATATTTGTATTATATTATTGCTGGAGTAATCCATTACAAAAGGTCACAAAAATCTTACACAGTCACTCTTAAATTTAACAAATTTAGCCCGTAGGCCTTTCCCAGAACGATATCTGATTTAAGATCCTATATAACGTAATTTCCATAATCTGTCCGCATATCAAATCTCATGTAAATTCGTACAGTATTTTGCGCGATAATGTAAGCATCTTCAGATCTATACAAACTCTTGGAATCATATAAGTAGGGTGAATTTAATGGGAGCAAGAATGTTACGTATTTCCTTATACAGCTCATAGATCTGATTAAAACTAAACATAAACCCGGGGTATTTATTGTTACAGCGTAATTAAGTTTTTAACGTCAATACTTAGATTCAACTAACCGGCAAAGTGGTTAAACTTGAGATAAACTTTAAGCCTGACCGCGGCAATCGCGGCACATAATAGTAAAAGTTCGTAACATTGCCTTAGTTCTTGATTTAATAGTAACGTTAGTGAGATACGTAGTACACTAGATGGGGTTAGGAATTGTGGTGACTGAAATGTTCTTTTTCGGAAGTCAATAGCACTTCCTGATTCCAGCAGAGACGAACACTGGTTTTTCACCAACCAACAATCAAATTTGGAAACCCATTTGCAACAACAGTTTCCAACAACCAACTAACCAAAGGTGGAAACCAGGCATATGAAAACTGGTAGTAATACAATGAGAAGATTTTTAGAAGACCATATGAAGACGTAAATACCTAGTTAAACTATGGCATTTCAAACTATAATATTCATATCATCATCACCATCATCAGCTTATTTTTGCTTTAGGTTTATTTATTAGATATATAGGCTTTTTAGCTATTTTGATGAAACATACCAAAAATGTGGAAAAAGAACCGTAATATAGGTTGGATATCTTGGCTAAGAGATCTGGATTGTGGTAACTAAAGTGTTACCATCATTATCATCACGTTGTTATATCCTATTACACAATTCTTGTTTCACAATACATTAATATTTACACACTAAGCCATAATGTTGATTTAGTTTGAAACTGCGTAGGCATCAAATAACAGAAGCGTGGTTTAAACTTATACAGTATAGTTTTAATAAAAACCCCAACCCACTTACTATCAAACTTTAGCAAATTAATAATATTAATACTCAAATATGTGTACGAGGACATGCAATAGTTGCTCTTTAAAAAAAAAAGAATAAAACACATTGTTACGTTCTAATTAAATTCATCCTGGTTTCTTAGAAGTCTTAATAACATTCAGAATCTTCTCAGTAACGCTTTTAGAGCTTCACATAGTTTCAAACATATATAATAAGTTTGCATATATGCTAGGTATTTATAACTCTCGTGTGTAGTAGCAGAACTGACCGCGGCATGAATGGCCAGTCTATTAAGATAACCACGTACTATCCTTTTGCGATACACATATTAACGTCCACATAAGTAGTTGTGGCGTGTATTTACTCAGAAGATTTTGTATTACTATAGGAGTTCATATAAAAGCATTTTTAAGGGTGAATCGGTTTATCTTTAAAATGCTGTCGATAATCATTTTACGGTTACAGTTATTTCATAATTATATTTTTTTCCATTCATAACCATATTGCTAAGTGATATCAAGCCATAAATATATTCATTATTCCGATTATGACAAGTAACTACACAGATCTCTTGATAAAAATGTCATTCCAAGGATTTATTATTCATGTTTCAGCCATGGCCAAGCTGACCTTTGGCACTTACCTAATACTTTATCATTCAGAACAAGATTCAACCTACGCAAGTACTAAAAATATAACATGCTAATCTAGGTTAATTCTAAAGAATCCCGCACACCTTAATTATATCCATCCATTTTAGGCTCGGCTAAATACCTTTTGGACCTTAATAATGCTACTCGACATGCTGCAGCTATTTAAGGACCAGGTTTTTATTGAAAATGCTTGGAAATGTAAGGACATGTAAAATGATGCAGATATATTGTAATATATTGTCATTATATAAATTGTGTTTGTCGTTATTTAGTTTTAATCTATTTATATCAAAGAAGCATAACAAATACAGCATATGAAACGTTAATATCTTACTAATTAAATATATGCAAACTCAGCTGGTAGAAATTCAATACCAACTTTTAACTAAAATGTATTTAATAATATGTTTAAAACAGTTTATTCTATAAGCCTTTAGAAAATAACATTTTATTGATTCTATTCAAATGCAAATACTCTGAATGGTACTTTCAAATGAAATAATAAATGTGTATAAAGTCAAAAAGTAAATATTACTTTTACATTCCTGTATTAATTAATATTTAATTTGAAACGGTCTCCGTGTGAGCTTAGCAGTAATTACTGTTGGGTTATTTTTACATGTTTCTTTTAGCTTTATGTATAAGAAAAAAGCTATTAGAGAACGCTAAAAAACTGTAACCATTACAGTTAAATCCAAGTCTATTTGTCTTCTCTTTCTTTGTTTGTTAAATGTTTTTTTGAATTTGTTAAATCTGTATTGTGTGTGGTGATCTATGACATTTCACTTTGCAGTTCTATTTAAAAAGTCAATAATTTCATTAGATAGCAAGTTAATATATAATAATGAAGTTATGGAGCTTTCCAAAATTCAATGTATATTTACACAAAACGATCGTGTATATGAAAGAAAATAGAAATTTAATATGTCAATATTCATTTCTTTTCAAGTTTTTGCTTTTAAAAAAATCAGTTTACAGTATGTAACATAGGTAAGGTAAAATATAAAAACGCAATCGAGCAGAAAATTGAAGCAGTTACTTAGATACTCTACTGAAACTAAATACTGATGTAAATAAAATTTGGGATAACACATGGACTTCCTTATGGCAACTTCTGTTTATGCCGATTAAAATTTTTCTTTAATTTGAAATGTACCTCGATTAACATCTATTTTTCAAAAAAAAAATGATAATGGAAGTCTAGCCAATATAAAATCTATTCACAATACAAACGTATGTAACAAAAAATTAAAAGATATAAATTATATCGCTAGCTACTCAGTCAGTAAACAGTTTTATTTATAAACTAATATTTATGATAATACTATGATGTCAATATTTTAATTGGCTTAGGAATGAACTTTGAATTTGGTCTTGAATTAGTTTGCATTAAATGCCTGAAGGTGGCGGTATTTTCCACAAATTGTTTTATAATATATTGTTAATTAATACATACAAATTTACCACAATTTTCAACAATAATTCTTCATTAGAATTAGGAACTTAAAAGCAAAATCATTTCTCGCTTTTTCACTTTTTATTTTTTCCAAATAGCCCAGCGGTACTTAAACAAACCTAAACATCGCTTATTTAATTTTTGTTAATCAACTTGATTTAATTTTTACGGCCCGTCCCGGATTCGCCAATAGTATATACCATATGTTTATAAAATATATCACTCAGTTATCACGTATCTAACGATGAACGAATTTTTTAAATGGGTTCAGAAGTTTCTGGGATAAGTGCGTTCAAACAAACTCCTCAGCTTCAGCTAGTTAAGTCCTATTTCGAATTTATACTTTCAATTGCCACACGATTTATGTGAATACTTTCGCCGATATTTCAACAGATACGGAACGTGGGCGTAAATGAAAGACAAACAAGAAATGTTCACCTGCGTAACGTTATTCGTAGTCCTTCAAATAACATTGGATACAACGTTGATACTTGCATATGTGAGAAGTACGGTCAATTGGGGATGTGCCATAACGTTAATGTGAACCCATTTCTAATGATCTCTTTGTTACGGTAAAGGTGGGTAGCTGTATTTCGTTTAACGTTCGAATTCCCATGTATCCTTGATGGGTAATGCATGTAGCATCTGTTGTACTGATTACTATCGATGATTCTTTATGCGCAAGTATGGACCAGGCAGCAGGACCGGGAAAGATGGAGAGTTCTCGTGTCGGAGGCCAAGACCCACTTCGGGGTTTCAGCGCCACAGGAGTAAGTAAGTAAGTAAGTATGCGATCAGCCTTCTGTGTCCTGTCAGACCGTTTTTTTTTTGTTAGTCCCTACTGGGAATCGTTACCGTGGCTCCTTAGTTTTACGCTGACACGTTAACCGCTGTACCTAGGATGTAGTGGGTAATGTTTCATTTGTAGGATAAAAAATTGATTCGTTTTTGCAGATTCAACATTGGACTCGAACATTATTCTCTACTACGCTTAGATCTTTTAAAGTAAGTAATAGGTTTGTTTTGATACGAGTTTTTAGAGATATAATGATGCAACATAATCTGTATTTGTTAACTTTTCATAGAGGGTACATAAAAATATTTATAATCTGTACGCGCACCCTTTTTGTCTCTCTCTTAGAAATAAAACGTGACACCAAACACTTCGCTTTACTATAACTCCCGAAATATCTCAAATGACTTAACAAATAATAAAGGATATTCGTTGATCACTTCACACAATGCACGGTCAACATACTATGTAACCAGGGAACTCGGAAGTAGCCATTACAGACTCTATTATAGTTCAGGAATTGTTTTATTACGCTGAATTGGGATCTTTATTGCCATACTAAAAGTTGTACAACTTTGTATGATAATAGATTTAGATACCTAACATTTTGTATATTTTTTACAGTCGTCGGAAAGAAACGTATCGATTGTTTTGACGCTTAAAAGTCTATATATATCATTAGTATTAAAAACGTTTATGTGGGATTCGAGCACACTTTGTCAAAAATTGGGCTAGCTCCTTTTGCTTTCCCAGTCCAGTCCTTTCTTCCCGCCCTTTCCTTAATTTTAACCTCTTTACAGATGTTCACATTCGGTAGTGGTTGCTTTAATTTTTTTATAAATATTTTAGTTTATTTATGTCATCGTCGGCAATGGAGCTGGGTCGCCTGATGGAAAGCACTACCACCGCACATCAACATTAGGAGAGGCGTAAGGTCGTTTGCAGAGTATTGAGGATGGATGGATAAATTGGAAAGGAATTAAGAAAGGATTGACGAGAGGAATAAAGGAAAGGACTGGGAAGGATAAGGAAAATAATATGGATCTCCTGATCCCCCACTCACCGAACGAAACACAGCAGTACGCTATTTCGCGCCGGTTTTCTGTGGGGGTGTGGTACTTCCCCGGTGCGAGCCGGCCCAATTCGTGCCGAAGCGTGCTCGACTACTACATAAGATGAAGCACGGTAAGTACATTAACCAAATTAATATAAATTTAAATGTTGTATATATTTTCACTTAGAGCAATATGATGTATTTAGTAGTTAAATATGAACTATATTTTATAAAATTTGATGACCTTCTTACAAAGAACGAATTATAAGACATCCTATGACCTTTTTTCTCAGAAAACGACATTTAATTAACCGGAAATAGAGAGCGATCTTATATTTTAGTTTAACCATTTAACTTTTTAATACAATTATTGATAGAACTATTTCATCGAGTGTAAGACACGATAAAACGGAGCGGCACCAATTCTTAATTTTAAAGTTTTCATTCAAGTTACACTTTGAAGGCATCGTCATTAAGGCTAACGAGGGGTTCACTCTAGACGAAAAATGTGCCCTGTTTAAGTAATTTTATTGACGTGATTTGTCATTACACATAGTGGAGAAGGGAATTCATATATTTCGGTGTCGTGGTGGTAAATAAATCCATAATCTATCTTTAAAATGTATTAAATCAGATAATTACACTTGTTTTTACCATGACAATATCATAGCATAAAAATAAGAATATTTACAATCACTCACTTTAAAAAAAAAACTTGTATTTTAAATACAACTAAAATATTAAGCAGAAAAAATGAGACTTTAAATTTAAATGAAATGAAAACAGTGGAATATCTTGGGATTGTTCAAATCCCAAGATATTCCACTGTTATCAAAGAATAATATGTACTTTTACTCCAAATGTATTTTTCCCGTCATCTTTTAATTGGACTCAGAATATCAATTATTCTTACTTTGATTCACAACAGACGGAGATAACAAAAAATGAAACCTTATATCCCAAACACCACACTAAAATAATATACTAGGAAGTTGAATAGATTTATATATGATTTCACTCAATTTGCACGACTATTCATAAGGAAACCTTTATATTTCATGACATCCGTTCCATTTTATATCCCTGTACCGCTTCAATTTTTTTCAAATGTAGATTTATTTATCATGGACCGGAAATTAGACAAACATTAAAAACTTTATAAGAACAATCTATAAATAATGACGATGATGACTTATAAATTGGGCAATTATTGTGTGTGTAGCATAATATCTTAAAAACTGTTTTCTTCTTGAAGCTAAAATGGCAGGGTGTTACAAGTATAACGTGTCTTTATTTAGAAAGAAAGAGAAGAAAGAGCAATTTATTTTAACACACACAAACACACAAATACATAAAAATAAAAAATAAAAAGAAAATCGTAATAAGAGAATGAAAAAAGTAAGAAAGTGTGTGTATGTGTTTTTTTTTTTGTAAATCTGTGGCATCGTAGCTGCCAACCGGATGAAACGACTTTGATTGTGTTTTCTTTTACTTGAAAGGCGAATGTTAAGTGACTGTTCTTAGTCATGTTTAATCAAAACCAAACATAGCAGCCGCCACAAAAAATCGGATTAAAGATTTTTCACAACTCTCTTAATGTAGGTATCAAATGAAGTCCTTGACTAGAAGAATACTAGGTATAAATGCTTTGAAAAAATTCAAAACTAATTGGCCTCCAACACGTAGGGTGGTCGGATTAGTTTTTTTAATTAAACATAGTATTTTTTATTTTTGTTTCTTGTGCGTCACGTAATTAGATACTAGTTTTTGACAAAACTTCATATGGTGACATCAGGTTCAAGTTTTAGGTTGCACTTTAAACTATATCTATAAACAATAATTTTGATAAGTACATGTAACCAAAGAAAAAAAAAATCGATAGTTTGTAATTAAATGGTGTGATGCATTAAAGATATGGCTAAACATTAAATAATGTTTTTAATTGGTCATTTTGCTAAAGTAAATCCTTAACGAGATATACTCACGCATCTTAGGACATAAGAACGTTATACCTACTGCATCGTCTACATGAAGTACATTATTTTGAAATCAAATAGAATATTAATATCCACTTAATAATGTTGTGAATGCTCTTCCCGGTTTTAGGGGAAATAGATAAGGAAAGGAGTGACGATTGGAAGAAGGAATGGACTGAGAAGGGTGAGAAAAAGGAAACGGGCCTCCGGCTCCCCCACCCACCGTATGAAACAGAATAGCATTTTACTATTTAACGCCGGTCTTCTGTGGGGGTGTGGAACTTCCCTGGTGCAAGCTGCCCCAATTCGTGTCGAAACATGTTCGACTCTCACATTAAAATGTTCTATTCTGCATATAAAGACTCAAATTTATGTTTTAATGTCCTCTTTATTTATCTCCAATATTGTAAAGGTTTGAATAATTACACCATTCATTCATTATATATCATAATTTTTTTAATTACAGGAATATAATACGGTAAATATAAATATTTATAATACAACTTCTCACTAAGTAGCATAATTAGGTAATAAAACGAATGAAAACCTGATGAATAATTAATAAAAAAGCAGGTAAAAAATTCCATTAAGGGAAATCGATTTGTGCAAATGTTGTATCATTATACAAAGGAAGTTATAATAAAATACAGCTATTTCAACCTCATATATATAATAAGGATAAAAAGGATTACATTATAGGATAAATAACTCTTTATAAACTGTAAGTTACACGAATAAAAAAAAATATGCAATATACTTAGTCTGGCCATAAATACTGTTACACTTAATTATAAAAAAATATTACATTTGAATTTCGAATCTGT
>NC_052116.1:2737880-2744103 GCF_012273895.1 Zerene cesonia | reverse complement strand
AGTAATAAATGTTATTTGCAGTTAACAATTTTCTTTTTTCTTTATTACAATATTTATGGCAAGACTAGGTAGTATCTGCATCAGAGTACAGTACGGCTAGAATGCTATGAAATATACCCACATTCAATACAACTTTCTTATTCAATTCTAACACTATCCCGGCTCATCATTAATATAGGTAATTTTCTAACAACTGATTTCTTTATTATAGTCTGCTTTAATCATATCCGCTCCCATTTCGCCTATCATAATAGTTGGACCATTTGTGTTTCCACTAGTTAAAGTGGGCATCACACTAGCGTCTATTACACGCAAACCTTGTACACCATGCACTTTAAGGTAATTATCAACAACTGAATCAGAGGGATTAGGTCCCATTTTTGCAGTCCCCACAGGATGGTACAAAGTTAATAACATACTATTAGCGTAGCATTTCCAATACTGATCACTTTGAAATTCAAATTCGTCACACTCTGGTAGATTTATTTTGTGTACAAACGCGTTTATCGATCTGAAATATTGCGTATTAACAATCTTTGTCAACATGTGAATACCATCTATAGTAGCTTTCAGATCTCTTGCGTCACCAAAATAATTTGTATCTATAATAGGATCATAGTTGGGGTGACTGGTATTTAGATAAATTGATCCCTTCGAGTATGGATGTAACAAGTGCACCGTAAATATGTACATAGCTTTTTCCGAATTAAATTCTATTATTGATTGTTTTACAGATTGACTGAATGACATAAAACGCCTGTTTGAATTTTGCGTCGAGTTTTTATAAAGCAAAACAAAATGGCTCTGAAATTCAGGCATTGATACGTTATCATACCGAGAAAAGAATGCCGTTATATCAGAGAAACTGACTTGTCCCAAATAACCGCTTCCATCAATAAGATATTTTATTTCTTCAAAACGTTTTTCTGCTTCATCCTGTATGCCAGGCTCATCACCGTATATTATAATAGGAATCATATTATGATCCTGTAAATTTTGTCCAACTGGTAAATCTCTCCTGCATAGAATCCCTTTCGACCTTAAATGTTTCTGAGGGCCTATTCCAGATAGCATTAGCAATTTTGGAGTGTTTATCGTACCAGTACTGACAATTACTTCTTTTGATGCTAAATATGTAAGAATTTTCCCATTTACTTCTACTTCTACACCGTATGCCACTAAACTATCATTAATCAATATCCTATTTACCAACGCATTTGTGATGATTTTCAAGTTTTCCCTGCCCCTTACGGGTTTTAAATAAGATTCGAAGGTGCTTTGTCTACGACCCCTTGAGACAGTTGCAGTGTATATTCCAGCATATCCTTTACCCCTTACATACCCTACTGTATTTATGTCGTGAACTCTATGTAATCCCATCTCATCGAATGCATTTAATACACAGTTTGTATATTTCCTATAGGTGCTATTATAATTATCAATTATAAGAGGACCGTGACTACCATATATTTCATTCGACAAAGGGTCATTCAATAGCCTCTTCGACTGTAAACTTTCAGCTTTCCTGAAGTATTTCGAAACGTTTCTCCAGTTCCAACTAGGATTTCCAGCATCGACCCATTTTTGAAAATCATCTGGTCTCCCTCTTATGTAAACCATTCCATTCATTGAACTGCAACCTCCAAGCATTTTCCCTCGAGGCCAGGGTATTTTTCTTTTTGAACCGCCACATTCAGATCTAGCGATATGCTCCGTATGATAGTTCCAATCATAATTTGATTCCATAAGGGTCACATCCAAATTTGGTATCTATAAAGGACATTATATAAATAAATAATAATAAATCGTCAAATGTGCTGTTGAAGTCGAGAACGGCTCGACCAATTCGGTTAATTCTTTTTAAAGGTGTTTGTAAAGGCACAATAAAGGTTTTTATGGAAAGAAAAAACGTACCAGGGGCGAACCGGTAGATAAATATAAATATATGTTTTTGTGCTCAGCGAAAATGAGTTTTGATATGTGAGAAAAGTGAAGGCATCAATCGAAAACTAAATATCAGATACAAAAAAAAACAAACTTACGCTTGATTCAATAGGTGGCGCAGGTCCCGCTTCGAGCAGTAGAATTTTCCAATGTTTCACTTCACTCAATCGATTTGCCACTACGCTACCCGCTGATCCGCCTCCCACTACTATGAAGTCAAACATGAGATCATCTGGAATAAAATATTTGACATTATTATGGATTTTCACCAAAATTTTCATCATGATACGTTCGTAAAAGCGAATTCTCGTGTCCTTTTGTGAGGTATTATTGAAGGCAAATGCATAAAGCATCTGCTTCACTTATCGATCTTCTTTGAAAGATATTACAGTTAGGTGATCAATCGGGAAGCGAAGCCAGGTGTATAAGCATGTAAAATGTATAAAATTTAAAAATTAATGCGAATAAATATTATTAGAGATATTATATTTCATCTTTATGAGTGAAACATATCTTTGGTAGATATTCTTCATTTTAAGATTATTAAATGGTGTGAAATGTCTGAAATGTAATATAGCTTCTAGCCTGCGGCTCCTCTCGCAAAAGAAAAAAAGACAGTCACTGGGGATTTACCTGTACTGGTCCCGTTTCTTTGGATTTCTAAGATAGAAATTATCCTTTATCCGATATCGGATCTCATGATAACTCTGTACCAAATTTTATCTAGGTGGTTCAGTGATTTAGACGTGAAGAATCTATCTGTCTCAGATAGACAGATAATCGGACATAAGCATAAACAGATGGAGTTATGTGTAAATTTATAATAGTGATAAAGAGCTTACTCTCCACAACATCATCTTTAAAATCGGGATAGGAAAAACATTGAGAAGCTGCAAAGAAGTTGAACGCGGTAGCAAATATTTGCGGCGCTGCTCCTACCGTTGCAGTTACGTCATGTGAACTGAAAAATGAAATAAAGACGTTAACATTTCATCAATAAATCAAACATCTGGATACAAATTGCACCACTCACCTTCAAATTTGTGGCTTATTAAAGAGTCATTATTGGAGAATCATCAACATAATCTTATTCCTAGTAATATTATAAATGCGAAAGTTTGTAAGGATGTGTGTGTGTTTGTTACTCATTCACGCAAAAACTACTGGACCGATTGCACTGAAATTAGGTACGTAGACAGCTGGATAACTGGAATAACACATAGGCAACTTTTTATCCCGATATTCCTACGGGATACGGATTTACGCGGGTGAAACTGCGGGACGCAGCTAGTGATGTTAATAATCATCAGCTTATATTCGGGTTAAGATAACTAGCCACTTTTTTTAACCGATTGGAGTAGAACTTTGAATTATACGCAATTTTTGTACACTCGAGTGCCTAATTACAAGAAATTAAATTGTCAATTTTTTTGTGATCAGACAACTAACCTTGCATTCATATATCCTCAATTAGAATGAATAGTATAATTAGTAAGTCGTGGGAATATATTATGAGCTTATAGTACATGAGCTATTTTAACAAATTCAAGCTCTTTTTACTTTGTTAACAGCTGATGAGGCTTAGAATTACAATGCACTAAATAGTCACTATACAAATAGAATAATATTTTGGGCTTGCTAAAGATTGGAAAGAAGAACTTTATTTTAATACTAAATGCGCCCCGCGTTTTCACCCGCGTAAGTACGTATTTCGTTGGAATATCGGGATAAAAAGTTGCCTATATGTTATTCCAGTTGTCCATCTGTCTACGTACCAAATTTCATTGCAATCGATTCAGTAGTTTTTGCGTGCAAGAGTAACACAGACACAAACACATCCTTACAAACTTTCGCATTTATAATATTAGTAGGATTAATCGATAATACATAAATACAAATACAGACAGTATATGCAAAGAAAATAGTTAAATGTTATGTAAACACAGATACTCTTGATTATATATTTAATTAACTAATTACTTATAACAATCCTAAATGTTACATCACAAATGCATTTCATTTCTATTTATTAATTATCATAATAGTCCGATTAATAAACTAATGTGTTTCGTTCGGTTAGCGAGGGAGCTGGATGCCCATATCCTATTCCTGAACCTTCTCAGTCCATTACTTACGCTTACCATTGACAAACCAGCAACTCAGTAGCTCAATCAGGACATAATAAAACAAACCCCTTATAGATGTCAAAACATTTTAAGGTAACAAACAAAAATATATTTATTAAATCATTATATAAATAAACTACCAAACAATGAACCATACAACAAATTCTAAAAATTATAATCAAGAAAACATAGCATATATTATGAAATCCTCACTAATATTATACAGCTATAACAAACCACCACACCAATAACATTAATTTTGACATACAGTATTATTTTATGATGGTGCGGTTTTAGAACGACAATAATATTACGAATTCAAAAAGCGAACCTTCTATTTATTCAAAAACAAAAAAAAAAACACTCACCATTGCATTTTGCCCAATTCCAATAATATCAACACAATAAAACCTTTATGACATTACGTAACTACAGCATTATTTATATTAAACAACAGAGTACACTTCAAAAGACAAACACGTTATATCATCAAAACACAACTAAGACGGAATAAAACGAATCGCATGTGTAGACTAAAGGAAACCACAGATTATGTAGTCTAACTTTCAATAACCTGACCTCTAATTTAATGAGTCGATAGATGTTTATGAATCTGATATAATCATAGGAAAAAATTAAATGCATTTTATTCGAATAAAGTTAATTATAAATTTAAAAATAGCTGCTTTGATGTCCTTAATGACCTTGTCACCATTTTTATGCAACGTATATACATAATAATGTTAATTTTCTGTCTATTTGTTGTTTTAAAACTCACTTTCTTTTCCTTATAATTAAAAAAACCGTAAAGTATGAAGTATGTTTCTGTGGGAATTCAGATTTCACCACGATTCAATTGATTTGGATAAATTGGTGCATAAATAACATTAGACTTTTGGAAGAAATTAATTATTTACAAAATTCAAATCTTGCCCATATATGCCGCTTCGCCTAAATTGGAACAGGTTAACATAAACGAAATAGGGATTCATTTTTTATACCATGATTTTATTAGCTCCACCTTTGTGTCTGTATGAAACCGACCCATCTATACGGTTTAAGACCCACGATTTTGACCCACTTTGAATGGAGAAATTTATTGGATATTTTGTACACTTACGCTTACGCTCGGTGACAATATAATCATTTCATACGATTATCTTAGTATCCTGATTAGATTTACCAGAATTTACCAATTTCCTTACCTATGTAGAAGACTGAGACAATTTATGGATTCTATAACAACAGCGTGTTTTTTTCAACTGCATATATGTTTACTAGCTGCATGCCCCGACTCGGCACGGGAGTCATTTGTTGTAATTGGAATAATAAACTGCACATGTTGTGCGAATTTAATTTAAATAGGTTGAGTTTTTTAGAAATCCATCACAGACAAACAATTTGATTAATTTATATATATTAAGATTAAGTCTAGAGATTTTACTTTTTCTGCTCCACCCAATAAAAGGATTCTGCCAATGTCCAGAATTCATGGTTAAAAAATATAAACATTCCAATGTCAGACTTTACTTACAATTAATCAACATAAATTTATATAGTAGGTACCTTAATAAAGTTTGAAACAAACAGGGTCCGGTGAACACATAGTCATAACATTTAACAAATATTCGTATGACGTTATAGATAAATATTATATTAATTACGATATTAAAATCTACATAACATGACATTTCTTATTACTTAAGTTTCTTAAAATAGTTTTTAATATAAAATCTTGAAATATACAAATATGTTAACCTACCCCACACACAGGTGATGTCGCATATAAGATAGAAATCTGTAATTACAGATAATTTTTTAATTAAAAACACGTGAATATTGCAATTGTCTCATTTAAATAGTGATTCGTAATACGAATGGTACCCGTAATGAGAATGGTCTAGGTACCCGTAATGAGAACGGAGAGCGCCTTTTGGAATTCTGCCAGAATAACGACCTAACCATCGGAGGAACATTATTTATCCATAGAGAACATCACAAAAACACCTGGAACTCACCCAATGGGATTACTAAGAACCAAATTGACCACATTACCATCAGTTCTAAATGGCGCTCATCACTACTTGACGTACGTGGTCGCCGAGGTGCTGATATCGATAGTGACCATCACCTAGTTGTCGCGGAAGTGCGAC
>NC_052116.1:2698981-2736880 GCF_012273895.1 Zerene cesonia | reverse complement strand
ATAGGAGTAGCTGGCGGAACACTGTTGATGCCCTCTGCCCCAGCTAGGGGACATAGGAACATAAGTCAAGTAAGTCAATACGAATGGAAAATCGATGACGTCGATGATAATTGCTAATCTGTACTAATACTATAAAGCTAAAGAGTTTGTTTGTTTGTTTGTTTGCATGCACTTATCTCAGGAACTACTGGTCTGATTTGAAAAATTCTTTCAGTAGCCCATTGAGGAAGGTTATAGGCTATATATGTACTACGGATGAAGCCGGGGCGGACCGCTAGTTTCTATATAAGTTGACAGACGGATCTTTGAGAAAAATGCTTTTCGTTGACATGTTGAATTTGAAGTCCAGGTTTCATGGTCATTTTTCAATTTGATTTATCAACGTTTCGGTGTCAGTTTTGATCCTTATATTCGACCCTAACGACCGATGTTTACATAAATAGGGTGCAAATTTACTGAATTTTAGTCAGTTTGCATGCCGGCCGTGGTAAGTGATTTGTTGAAAATCTTTCAATGAATATTTCGTCCTTTTCAAATACGATGGAATGTTTTCTTTGAGTAAAATTTTAAAACTACAGTTTTAAGGGTAAGTAAAATTTTAAAACTACAGTTTTTTATTTCACATAATAACAACACAAGTAACCATTTAACCTCACTCTAGGTATATGTAATAAACCATAGCTCGAGATGGAAGAGGACTTAAATGGGAATGCTATGGAAACGGAGAAATAACGATTTCTGTGACACATCATTTAAAAAAATATACAAGTCCTTTTTTTAACATTATAATATTACTTTAGGTATATAGCTATTTCACAGCATTTGTCCGTGAGTATGAAGTCTCTCTTGATTCGCGCTTGACTCAATTGCTAAGCCATACTCGACTTTCATTTAAACGGTATCGTAATTATCTTTAATTGTATAATAGTAAGTTTATTTCATTTAAGTTTTATAGTTTTGAAAAAAAAAAATTTATAGAATAGCATAACAATCAAAATACATTTAATAAGCCCAAACTGAGAGTTTAAAATATGAAGTGATGGCTTGAAAAATTCATCACTCATCACTCATCACTTCAGCCTGTCCCCGTCCATTGCTGGACGTAAGCCTCTCCCAGAGCACGCCACTTCGCCCTTTCTCCAGCATTCCGCATCCACCCTAAGCTAGCCAGCTTCTTCAAGTCATCTGTCCATCGCGCTGAAGGGCGTCCTACACAACGTTTGCCTTGCGTGGTCTCCATTTGACATTTGATATCACTCTGACATCTTTTGTAAATTTACTATAATAAAAGTCTAGAATACGTAAGCATAAAGACATGATTATTTAAATTGTAGATATTTCATAGAAAACCTTCACTCAGTCAGTTTTCAATAATTTTATCAAATTACAACGATACAACAAAAGAATATAAAATATTTTATATGAATTTTTAAATTGCTTGAATAAAAGCTAAATTTTATGACACTAAAACTCTGTGTAATTGTACATATAGTTAATTAAAATTTATATATTTAATTAAAACAAATTTTCGCACAAGGTCGTTTTACTCTGATAGCACTTGGCGTTTATATCTCCATAAAATAAAAATAATATCTTTGCTTAATTCGAGTCGCAATTAAAAGTTTGCGTAAACAAACTACTAAAATAACAAATATATCCTAATCCTTTAATAATCCATACTTCGAGTAAGCATAACTGTTATTCTATTTCTTATTTTCTAAAACTTTTATGTAACCCTCTTTTCGGCCGCAGCTTTGCCCGCGAAGTCAAAGAAATTTCCCATTGGGGAGAAATGTTCCCCCGCGGTAAACAGGATGACACGCTAACCTGACTATCTCTAGACACAAAAAACATGTACATCAAAAAATTGCTCGTTTGGGAAGCGAAAGAAAAACATATACTTAAAAATTCACAATATAAGTCAGGACAATATCATCCCAGGAGACTTTATGATTGATATGTTGGAAACATACTTCACCCATATAGTCAAGGATATAGAATCTTGTTTTATTTTCATATTTTTAGCTGGAATCTGCTTCACTCGCGTGGTATCCAGCTAAAATATAGCCTATGCGTTATAATCTATCTCTGTTTTCATACAGATCCCAACAGAGGTTTTGCCGAAAAATTGTAGCAAATATTCATAAAATCTTACAAACCTTCGCGATTATAATATACGTATGATTAGGTGTCCGCCAACAGCTCTGTTTTCACATGAAACAGTAACATACATCCATCCATCCATCCATACGTACACACTTTCGCATACTAAAATACTTATATTCTACTTCTATATACACATAATATACTCATAAAAGATAACGCGCTACAACGTTCTAGCAACCAATCGATTTACCCGTCCAGAGCTCAGAAAATTTCCAAAGCGCAAAATAAAGTTTTATTTACCAATACAAAGTTTAATATCCACCTCTTGAAAAGTAAACTCGTTAAAACGTTTCGGATTTCCACTGCAGACTATAATTTAACCGACAACGCCGAGTTAAATGCTAACGAACTTTAACAAAACCGGTGAATTATATGGACGATTTCACGAGCTGTGGAGAGTAAAAACAATGTAAAAGGATGAAGTCGAAGCGCCATTAATTTATGGCTCGAGTCAAGAATCGGAATATTGCACGTCTATTTTGGTTACCAAGTGGAATATTGGATGGTCGAGCTTGTGCATATATCTCCATTATTTAATTAACAAACACTATTACAGGAATTTTTGCCATTTTACTTCTCTGGGGATCTCATTTTAATTGAATTTAATTCGGACAATTTGAAGGTATGATATTTTTATTAGAAACCCGGTAATCGGAGACCCGATACCTTTTCCTCACCCTTCCCAGTCCATTTCTTCTTTCTATTTGTCGATTCTTTCCTTATTCCTCCTCTTTTCTACTATAAAATTTTCTATTCAAGTATGAAATTCTCTTAAAAATGAACGCACATATGAAAAATAAAAGCAGGTTCTCAGATAATTGTTATCTCATATTGCTTGAATTATATTTCATAAAAACCATGAAATCCTTTTGAATATTATCAAAACTTTAAAACGCCGTTGTTTCATATTACATTGAAAAGTTAAAGGGATTTATTATTTCAAAAATATATGAAAAATTATATAATATACATAAGCAATTCTTCTAGAAGCACTTTTGAATCGTCATAACGTAGTTTTATTATTAACACCGTTTCAGAAAAATGTGTTTCTACAGAGAATAGCCGACAAGGAAATCTGTCGTTGCGCTTTTAAAATGAAGTCAATATTGTATGTTAATTTTACATAATATGTACGAGCATATCATAGTATTGATGCAAAAGAACTCTCATGTGGTTTTCACAACATTCCATGGATTTTAATCTTCCAAATATTCATTAATGCTATAGTAGGCTCTCTGAACTAATAAATTTTTAATATGGGTAATTTTAAAATTTAACTCTACTAAACTCTTTAATACTATGAGGAATTAATTCCATTGAAAAACCGAAGAAAGACAGAAAAAAGAAGTTTGAATTTTATTTCTGTTCCTCGTGTCAAAACAGTGACTGAATGTCACTCTAGCCTACTCGTGTAAGTCGATGTTATTGTGTATATGTAAAATGTTTTTAAATATATACTGTGACGGTATACTAAGGATACCATCTTAAAGAAATCTCAGTATGTCGAGTCTCTGAAAGTAGCTAAAATAAACCAACAGAACGGATTATTAATAAATTCTATGAAGTATTTTTAGTGTTATCTTTAAAACCGTATATATGTCCCAAAAACGGAAGAGGTTAATTTGACTAGTTTTGTTTTTCGCTTTCTTACTCGTTCGTACGTATTTCTACGTATTGACGTGATTATTTTTGTGTTTAATAGGGAATTGTTGCTATTTGGTCCCATTTTAGAATCTGTAGTGGTATACCGTATGTAGGTACTTCGGTGATCTTCAAATAAAAACTATATTTAATGGTTTGTGTTTTGCGAACTCACTCCCACTGTTTATTTAATATTAGTGTAATATCACTGTCAAACACTTGTATGAGATTAAGTACACTATGATGAGTTCAATACTTTCCAACACGGAAAGATAACCATCACCGATTTATCTCGCTTACCATCGTCACGTAGCGCATTCGATCGAAAATAAAAGCAATAACGTTTATTCCTAACATTTATTAGCGGCATTTCGTTAATTTGTTTGTGGTGTACAGTAAAACGGTTTACGATGGCCATGCGATCGAGGGTTAACGATGCCTTCGGGAGCCCAGTAATAGGAAATGTGAAGCAGTCTGAATGATTGTTTAGATTTATGGTTATAAAGTTTGCTTGGCCTCGTTTGGAAGAATTCGAAAAGAAGGAAATTTTAAGAGAAACTGTCACTGTTTTAATGGGGGGAAAGTAGAGTTATTGTCTGATGTATATTTGCTATAGGTTTTTGATCACTATGATGAGGTCTTAAAGCAGAAGGAAATCCAGCCGTCTAGCGTAGTAAATGTGGAAAATTTATGATTTTTCTTCCTGCAATTACTCCTTCTTTAAGACGGCATGCTAGGCCACCAGGTCTAACCTGGAAGGTAACTGTGATATCTTAAAGCAGTACTAATTCCAGTGTGGAAAAGTGATGGCGCTAGACGAGTCTATACCTTCTTTTTCTTACATTGGAAGAACCGTTAGTTAGTCTTCTGGCATTACTAAAATGCTAGAAGACTAACGGTCACTTTTTTGATGTTTAAAAATAATAATTATGTTACAATTCTCTTTTACATCGTTACATTAAGTATTCATCTTTAATTCATCATCATAGCTACTTCAGATTGATGTTCACCGTGCTATTTATAAAATATATAAAATACTGTACAAAACAAAATAAATTTTGCAACAATATACATTTTTTTCATGTAATTCTACGTGTAAAATTAATAATTATAATAATCATGATAATCTACGAATGATAAAAAGACATTTCACCTCCACGCATAAAAGCTAAAAACGAATCTTCGTTGTACGCCCGTGGAACGATCAAGATACAAAAATTCAAAAGAACATTCGAGACTGAGCTACGCTCAAATTATTTTAACAAAGTTGAATTGTTTTCACCAGTTTTGTTTGTACGGATGTAATATTCACAACACCTGATACAGAATAAACAAGCTGTGTGTTTACTGTTCCTACGGGCTGTAAGGGAAATATTTTAACGGGCTAAACAACAAACACTGCTTTATAGCAAACTCGTCTTATGAAAGACAAACTCAATTACATAAGAAATACACGTATTATTTAACGAACTGGCATTTTACGTCTTCACTTTTCAAATATAAACCAATTCGTAAAGCAAAAATGTTATTTTATAAGATTTTATGGTCTACTAAGAGTTGGATTGACCGCCTCCTTGGTACAGTGGTTAACGCGTGAGCGTAGAACCGAGGGGCCCTGGGTTCGATTCCCGGTGGGGACGCACAAAAAAAAAATGTCTCGGTCTGGCAGGACACAGAAGGCTGATCACCTACTTGTCCCTAAAGAAAATCGATCAGTGAAACGGATGTACGTCATCTGCCCCATACCCCATTAGGGGACACGGGGCTTCACTTTTTTTTTAAGAGTTGGATTAAAACAATATTATTACATCATATCTATTCAAGAGGAGAAAGGGTGAGATTTTCATTTGCCTCTTTTAATGGCTGTTTAAAGCTGTTCTGAACGATTTTCAGATAAAGCAGACTTTTACTTTACTTAAAAGTGGCTCAGTGGTGAGAACCTCGACTTTAAAATCGATAAATCGATATTCGAGACCGGGGTGAGCGTGCAGGAAATAAATCGATTTTTTAATTTATCTGCACATGTGGATAACATCACCATTGCTTAAACGGTGAAGAAAAACACCGTGAGGAAACCGGCATATCCAAGAAGCAAATAGTTCGACGACATGTGACATCTGTCAACCCGCACATGGCCAGCGTGGTGGATTATAGCATGAACCGTCATATTAGGCCTGTGTCCCAGCAGTGGGAACATGTATGGATGATGATGATGAGACTTTTACTAGTAAATATCTAACTTCACAAAAAGTATATACTTATTTATTTTTTGTTCATCATAGTGGACTAGTGAGCTGGTGATTTGCCTGATGATCAACGATAACCACCGTTCATGAACATTTAAAGAGCTAGATTCTCTGCAAATGCGCTGCCCGCTTTAAAGGAGTAAGGGATAAGGAAAGGATATACGACTCGAATGAAGGAATGGGCTGGGAAGGATGAGGATGACTTTTCCTACTTAATAATGCAAGAAGATATCATAAGTGAAAATATCATTTTTAGTTTCCGTTTTACTCGTAGTCCAAAGAGAGGGCTATTCAATACTGCGAAAAGATGAGATATATGATATTATGTTTGAGATCAGATCATATAGCTTTGACAGAACCCTAAAGAGCTTATCAAAGAAATTGAGTATTCCAACATAGCCATATTCCCTACTTTAATATTGAATAGTCTATTAATATGCAGTAATACCTAAGCGACCTATGCTTTCTCAGTTGGAACATAATCCCACTGGTGCTTCATCCCTGTGGTTTAATTATAAACAGGTACTTTTTTAGTTATTTCAACTAGATTATCACACTTCACACTAATATTATAAATGTGAAAGTTTTTTTGGTTAGCTGTTTGTCCATCTGTCACGATTAAAGTACTGAACGGATTTTGATGTAATTCGGTATACATACGGGGTATGAGCTGACTTGAGTAATACGATACTTTTTATCTCGACTTAATGCTCGCTTAGGATAAAAGATGAAACTTGAAATCTAGGTGGAGCTGGGACGAGCGTCTAAATTCATGATTTCAATTATATTCTTAGGCATTTGTTTCTATTGCAAACGGAAAACAAAGCATCCTATAATATATTAATTCTAATTAAAAACTAAAACAAAACCCACCCATCCAAACTTACATAACAAATAACATATAAACATCCAAATATAAAGCTGTACGTGTTTAATATAAGTCGGATTTAGAATAGTACTTTGTTTGTTGAAGGTTAACGATATCATAACACAACGTTCACGTGTCTATTGAAATAATCAAGGGTTATATAGTTTTGTTTATCTTTAAAATTTAAACCTCACGACCCACGAAATAATGACCAATTTATTGAAAAACATTTCTAAGAGATACACTCGAGATGATTAAGCAATTTTTGTATATTTTTAATTAATAAATATGGAAACGAACGCACGAAAAAAGAGAGTCAAGCGCTCTCGACCTGAAAAACATTGTCACTCTTTATGGAAATCTGCTAATGAAATGACATGGTGTATAATTTTATTTGTTGTAATGAATAAAAAATGAGTCAACCGCAAGAACTCCGTTTACATAATCAGTCGTAAAATATTTAACGTTTTTATATTTTTCGCTGTAAATAACGCTGGTGCCGCGACAGTTCAGACGTCTAGTTGAGGGATCAATAACTGTTTTATCATTTCAAGTGAAAGTGTAGATTTTTTTTATATTTGAAGTTATGAATAACTTATTTACAGTAATTCATGAGTTTTAGAGTCCCACTGCCCGTGCCGTATAACCTTACCTACTATCCTATAACGTGCGATAACCTTCATAATATAATACAACATAATATTTAATTTGAATTAATAAATATAAAGAGAAATTGTTTTAAAGCGCTTCCCATAAACTCAGCAAGGTTACTGCTTTGACATCTGCATTCTTAATTCTGAAGGAAAAAGCGACTGTTATTTAGGTACTGAGTTGTGCTTAAAACCAGTAACGAGAAGCAAGTGTTCTTACCGCCAAGAGTGTCGGTTAGTTTTTCTTTTAAAAGCTCTCGTCGGTGCGCAAACTAGCGAAGTGAATTCTCGTAAGCATTGTGAAGACTGTAATTTTTATTCATTTAATTACAATATGTACGTATCGACTGTGGAACTTGAAAACTCGATTAATCAAAAAGTTATGAATCGTAATAAGTATTCAAGTTATGTTCAAATTATTTGATCTGTTATAATAAATTTATACGTGCAATAAGCAACGCTGTAAGTGTCTTTTCTTGATTTTTATTCCATTCGATTCAAAGTACATATCGTTTATCGTATAAGAAAATACGTAGTCCAACTATTAATATGATAAAAGCACATAAGCACTTGTCCTTTAGGGACCAGTGACATCATTTTAATGAGACCTAACGATCTGGAGAGATGAATCTGAAGAATGAGTACCCAAAAATAGGATACCGTTTATTATAGAACATTTTTGTCATTAAAAACATAGCGTCATTTCATTTTTTCAATAGCGGCCGATAGTTCTCATTACAGACTATAATAGCGCCGCAACCACTTTCCTTTTATCATTAAAACTAATTGGTTGTCATTTATATAGGAGACGCGATTATTCTTTGTTGAAAATAGCGTTAGTTCTAAGAAAATCCACAATTTTTAATTGCTGTCTTTAAGAAATTACAAGCATTTTTCTATTTCATCTCAGCGTAAGAAATTTTTATAATGAATTCAAAAAACTTGTTTATTTAAAAAGAATATCAAAACTGTTAATTGAAAAATGAAGATCTTTTAAAATGCTATTTTAAATATAACGAGTCTTCACTCGGTATAAAAAAGGTTAGTTAATGTTTAAAAAGGGTTCTTTTATTTAAATATACAGTCCGTCAAGAATCACAACAATCTGGTTATTCAAACTTACTCGTATACTGTTACAGCCCAGGAGAAACATAAATAACGTTCTCTCTTATCCAACATTCCGATCCAGATATCAAATCCAATTTGAACAAAATACTAGCAACAAATAGTTGTAATGACTTGAAGAAAATCGTTCGCTATCTAACGACATCTCATTTTGCCTTCCGTATAAAACTCCTAGCTGATCGTTCCGTTTCCGCCCGGGTAGTTCAATTTTATATAATTATTTATATATATCAATTTATTACTTTTTTGATTTTTCAAATTTTTTTATCTGCACATGTGGATCCATCACCACTGCTCGAAACGGTGAAGAAAAACATCCAGATGAAACCGGCATGTCTGAGAATAAAAAATTTCGACGACATGTGACATCTGCCAACCCACACTTGGCCAGCGTGGTGGATCATGGACTAAGCCCTCATGGGAGGCCCGTGTCCCAGCAGTGGGAACATATATGGGCTGATGATGATGATGATGACATATCAAGCAACGTTCAGTATACTTATAACTTATAATATCTTATGTACTCTAAGTAAGTCACAATATAAGTTTTTGCATAGTTCCCGTTGTCTTGAAATTTCCGGATAAAATATATCCTCAGCTTTTTCGGGTACCAAACTATCCCTGCACCAAATTTCTTCCAAATTGGAACTGTTTTTTTAGATGTAAAAAAACACAGACAGAGTTACTTTCGCGTCTATAATATTAGTAGGGATTCAAACAATCGTCATTAATGAATTAATTATTGTTTATGTTATGAACTTGGTTTTGTGTTCCAAATTTAAACATTAAACTCTCTGATAATACAAACACTCGTATTATTATTATCATAACCGTTCTATTGAACGATGAAAATACATGGAAAGAAAAATTAATAAGAAACCTCACGAACATACGTTTAACAGTTGAACTTCGTAATTAAGGTAACAGGTAATCAGGTATAGGATAATAGTTTCAATGGTTAAAACCTACAGAGCTAATTAGTTATAGAGCCAACATACTGCATTAGAATATCACTAGCAATACACAAATTAAACCTCAATACAGCTATTAAATATTTGCATTTTATTGTACATCAATTAGTATTGATAGTGTATGTTACTGATGATTATCATTCTTTTTTAGATGAGACTAAATACAAAGAAATCGATTTTAACATAAATAATAACACTTGTATGCATTTTTGTTCGCTTTATAGTGAAGTTTTTACTAGTTTACCATATAAATTGCATACAATTAATTAATGAAACAAAAAGCTTTAATATTTATAACATAAGAAGGTAAATGATCCAATTTTATTTATATAGAGCTCCGTAACGAATAATCGAATCCATCACATTTTAAATACTTATTTTGTTATTTCGAAAGTATATTTTTTACTACTACAATTATGGACATTTTAACATTATAACAAGATGATCAACTCTCGCCAACTTTAAGTCAGAGTTGTCTTAAAGAGGTCGAAGGAAAACTATTGGCGCTTATCGAGACGCTGCGATTTTGGGCAATTCGCCAAATGCTGAATAGAAAGCAGTGCGGTCGCATGTCATTGGATAATTCAAGTAACTTGTCATGCATTTCGTGAATATTGCGCTCAGGTGCACTTACGTGCTTGGTGAATTTCTATTTAGAATCGAATAATCTGACGTATCACGGCTTATAACGAGTTGTGAATTCAATCGCCGTGATGTTATATTATAATACTAGCTGTGCCCCGCAGTTTCACCCGCGTAAGTCCATATCCCGTAGGAATATCGGGATAAAAAGTTACCCATATGTTATTCCAGTTGTCCAGCTGTCTACGTACCAAATTTCATTGCAATCGGTTTAGCAATTTTTGCGTGGAAGAGCAACAAACACACACACATCCTTACAAACTTTCGCATTTATAATATTAGTAGGATTTTTTCGTACTTTAATATTTTATTAATTAATAGCTTTGCCCGCATGGTATTAGGACATTTACAAATGATTTAGTGACTGTCTATTCCTGTCTTATTCCAAGGGTACAGTTAATCAGGATGAATATAACCCATCAACCAAGTCAGGTCATACCCTGTCTGTTATACCAAACATCATCAAATCTGTTCAGTACTTTCAGTGTGATTGGCGGCCAAACATCCAAACAAACAAACTTTCACATTTATAATATTAGTGTGATTTTGTTTCATTTAAAATATTTTTGATCATATAAGTATATTAATTTCTATAAATAGATACAATAATGTGACTGAGTTCCAAGTCTGCTAAATTAAAAATGCTTCAATTGCGTAAGATTGCTTTAACAGACTACCTAAAGTGTGCTAAATATTTAAAAAGAAATTAATATTAAAATTAAAAAATCTTTATTACTTTAAGATAGACATAACAACCACAAGTAATACGCACGTGTCCAAGGTTCTTAAAGTTAAAAGTTAATATACGAATGTGAATTCATTGAATCTCGCACTAGGCAGTGCCTGTCCTGCGGGACCATAAACGAGTATCATTAATAATTATAAAATATCAGAGCGGTGACAATTTCTATTTAATATTTAAGATCAATGATGTTCCATTGAAACACAATTGAATCGAAACTAAAATGACATGAGTAAATTATAAAATGGGATATTTTTACTGTTTTTGCAGAATAAAAATTTGGTTACAATGATAATTATTGAATTGTATTGTACTGTTAATTGAATCGTAATGGTGTGCTATTTTACTAAAATCGCAGACTTAGCACTCAGTTTGATTAATTTCGCATTAGTCTCTTGTACATTACTGTTATTCGAACAGAGACGGACGGAGAAATATACGCGAGGCGTATACGTAGTATTTCTTCCATTCACGTGTCAAGAACTCCTAAGTCGTCGACGCAAAGATGTAAGTTTTGCTCCTGCCAAATATCGCGCTACAGCTGAAGAAGTTTTCAAAAACGGTAAATAAATCTTCGTCTTAAATTTTAAAGCATTAAATATAAACTCTCTTAAATATAGTGGAATATCTTATTTTTTGAGATATTTCAAAACATTTTCTGATTGAATAAGATATGCAATATTTATGATGAGGAGAAAACACAATCGTTCAAAATAAATAATTTAATTGCATCATAAGAGTTTATTATAAATTCGAAAAATGGTCAATTTCGTTATTTTACAGTTGTGTGTTATGAATGGGTTTGGGAAAACATTGTTCATAAATTGTATAAAAATAAATAACTAATTTTGCACGATGTAATATATAACCTAGTGTTGTTATGTAATACTATTTGAATACGTATCTACAACTCTTAAACAAACATAAAATATTTAAATAAAGAAAGGATTTTGTGTGTAAAAGAAAATTTGTTTACAACTTTGAATTAATTTTTGTATATAACTTTATTTTACATTTAAAAGTAACAGAACAACTTTGTGTTGAAGACAATTCGCTTCAAATTTGCTACCGATAATGAATAAAATACCAATAAATCCCCTCCTTTTTTCCGATCGTCAATATTTTCTTTATACTTTGTCCCTTAAAGGCGGGCAACACATTTGCAGCGGCCCTGCCTCTGAAACACCTCCACTTGACCGAACCACCAGCTCAATTGTCCACTATTGCATGAAAAATGATAATGCGTGAAACCTTTTTTACAGGATGATGGCTGCGGGGCAAGAGGGCGTACCAATAAACTTTAAGTGAATATTCTTCTAACACCCCTCTCCATATTTAAAAAACAAAATTGCGTCTTCTAAAAAGCCCAGCCCTAAAGGTAACTTTTCAATGAACTATATCTCTCATGTACAACTTGAATAGGTACTAACAAGTTTGGCTCCATAAATTATCAACTATCGACTGAAACATTTAAGGCAAACATTGAGAGTAACTACGCTCATGGGAAGTTCATAATTAAACGTTGAATGTCTGAGGATATATTGATGTGGAAGCGATTACATATTTATGACTTATTTAGATATAAGGTTCGGAGGTTTTTCATGTCATAGCGGGCAGAGAAGCTGGTGGTTTGCCTGATGGAAAGCGATCGCTACCCCGCCCTACGCCTATGAATAATTACAGAGATAGGGTCTCTACAAACGTGTTACCTGCTGTTGAAGAATTGCAAAAGAATAGTAATAAAAGAAGGATTGACCATATTCTGAACTGTTTAAATTATCCGAATAACCGTTTTTATATTTAATATACCTCTAACTCATAGGAGACCTGTGTCCCCGTAGTGGGAATTGTTTTTAACTTATTTTATACTTTGTATCCAGCCCCTAAATATCCTAGACATATAATTTTCCATCTTAAACATAATTAAAATGAGTTCACGTAATAATGAAAGCACTAAGTTGAAGCTAAGTTTAAAAAGTGTAATTATAGGACACCAAGTAGGGTGTGGATATCAAGCCTCTAAACTTTAAGTTGTTTTTACTTTCAGTTGTTACGCTAAGTAACGAACTACCAAGTAGGCCATCGGTTCAAACCTAACTTATTTACACAGATCTGGATGCATCGACCTAAAAATCTATCTTGGTATCTGGAACTAAAAGACGCTTCACATCAAATTAATTTCAGCAATTAATTTATGACCTAGCAATGTCATAAAAATACGTTATGCAATAACAATCCTATGCAATAATCAATTTTGCCTCAAACTAATTCTCCTCTATGACATGTGGACAAAAAAAAACATAATTGGCTTAGTATTTTCTTGTGTTTGTTTTTACGCGAGTATTTATACATTATAGAAATTAAAGACTCCAGTCTCCTCGCGACCAAGCTTACTGTAGTGTTCGATACGTCGGGTTAATAATATAATGAATAAATCACGTTTAAAATCCGTTAAAAAGTATTTAATTTCTTAATTCATAATTGGCTACAAATTCCTAATTCAACCTATTATTACGAGGCTGCACTACGCTTTTTCCCGCGAGCGCTAATCGGCTATATAACCGCAAAACCGTAGATGTACGGGTACAGTAAAAAATGATGTTCCGTCAATGTAAGTAGGCTCTATATAATATATATAGGAAAACAAATTGTGTTATATAACAAACTACGGTTTTAAAGTCAGTCGCCGAAAATAACCACAATTGAGGTCGCTTGTATAAGTATGTTTGAATTTGTGTGTGTGGTAGTCGAGCACGCTTCGGCACAAATTGGGCCAGCTCGAACCGGGGAAGTACCACACCCCCAGAAAAGACCGGTGTTTAATCTTATTGATTGATGCCTTGGCTTTATATTAAATGGTTTGTCGTAAGCATATATTATTTACATACCTTGAAGATCCTATTCTGCTATCTTTTGCGCCATTCTTCTAGGGAATTTTCTAGCAGGTACCTGTTTAGTAACGTTACAATTTGTTAATTCTAATTCTATATTGCATGCTAAAAATCTGCAAGTTTGTTGTTGTTAAAAGTTGTTTAATAAGAAATATAACTTAAAATTTGACTCAATGGAAATTTGACAAAATTGTAATATGTACCTACGACTTGCATGGCTTTACAAAGAGAGGGAATAATTAGAATAAACAATATTATATTATTTTAAAACAAAAGACTGATATGATATCTTCGGGTCTTATTGAATACTAGCTTTTGCGCGCGGCTTCGCAAGCGTTAATTCGGAGTAGTTTAAAAGATTTAAGCATACGCAGGGATAGAGGGACAGAGAAAGCGACTTTGTTTTATACTATGTAATGAAGTATATGATTTTTTCTATTGTGTAATTATCAATTGTCATGTTGAAATATTCACTTCACTTTCACCGGACTTCAAAATCGATAAGTCGGGGTTCGAGACCAGGCGAGCGTGCAGGAAATAAATTGATTTTTCAATTTATCTGCACATGTGGATAGCATGACCACTGCTTAAAACGGTGAAAGAAAACATCGTGAGGAAACCGGCATGTCCAAGAATCAAAAGTTCGACGACATGTGACATCTGCCAACCCGCACTTGGCCAGCGTGGTGGATTATGGCCTGAACCCTCATAGGAGGCCTGTGTCCCAGCAGTGGGAACATATATGGGCTGATGACGATGTTGAAATATTGTATACATATTATGTATGGCTGGGAACCATACATTGTTGTTAAAACCGCATATCGTATTTTAATGGTCGACACTGAGAAACAGTGTTGCAGAAACTTTCTCCGGTATTGATACTGATGTTGGAACCATTTAAGCGTCTTTGTATATTTGTATACAAATGTATTTTATATGTCTTATGCTTACTTTTATTGTATCTTTTTTTATTGCCAAATAAAGATATATGTGTGTCTATTTCTATGCCTAGATTTTACTATACGATCACGATAAAACCAGCAAAAACGGCCAGAAACTGTTTTATTAAAAACTACCATTAACCGAACATTTATTATATACAGCATTCAATCAGCTGCAAAAAAAGTTGCGGAAAACCCTTCAAAGGAAAAAAGAAATCGATTTGCCTTTTCAATAGCGGTTTCGCTTAATAAAAAGACGGACAACAATGTGAATCTTAGAAGTGCTCTATTTATATTTCGTTTTGAACCAATCCATAAGTAACCTAAAGAAATTTTTGAAAAATATTTTGCGTAAGTTAAAGAAAGTGTTCTATACTTAATAATTTTTTTTTTTTTTTTTTTTTTTTTTATGTCATAGCGGGCAACTGAGCTGGTGGTTCGCCTGATGGTAAACGATCACCACCGCTCATGAACATTCGCAAAGGTAGTGCCTCTGCGAATGCGCTGCCCGCTTTTAGTGGGTAAGGGAAAAGGAACGAATTCATGACAGGAAAGAAGGAATGGACTGGGACGGGTGAGGAAAAGGAAATAGGCCTCCGGCTCCCCCACTCACCGTACGAAACACAGTGGCATGCCACTATTTCACGCCGGTTTTCTGTGGGGGTGTGGTACTTCCCCGGTGCGAGCTGGCCCAATTCGTGCCGAAGCGTGCTCGACTCCCACAATAAGATTGTATTTGTATCCTAAAAATCTTTAAGTCTATAGATCCAGCTATTTATTTATAATTTTTGGACAATAGCAAAAAATACGTTCTTACTGATAATCTGAATGTGAAAATGTGTGTCGTTTGGATGTTTGTCCTTCTTCTCTCGCAATATAGCGGTATTGTGAAATGATGTTTGTGTCTGAAGTTAGGAGGATAGGCTACTCTTTCTTCTCATTCACATGAAAAATCACTCCGAAATTAATATATTCTGAAACATGGTGTTACATTCAAAATTTATAAAATGCTCGAGTACGAGTTGGCGAGCTTTAAGGGTTCCGTCCAAATAAAGCAAACATACAAACAGACGGAGTAACTGTCGCATTTATAATATTAAGGACATTCAGGTCATGGAACAGTTTTGTTCTTACGAAATGGCTTGAATTTATCATATGTTTACTTTGATGCTTTTGATCTGCTAACGTTTCGTATGACGTCATTTTCTTCGCTATTTCAATTTATTTTCTATCTTTTCCAGCTCTCTGGTTATATTATATTTGCTTTCACGCTGACAACCAGTCATAATGCCCTCTTTATTAGCCTGCCAAAACTCTATAACGAACGTATCACTGATGAAACAAGAAATGAACTTTCTGTACACGGAATAAAGCTTAGATTTGTATGTGATAAAGAATAGTTTCTATTGAAGTGTAAACATTCAGCCTTTATGAAATGATAGTAACATCATTGTCGTGTTATCGTCAGTCTTATTGAGTACAATGTATTTTTACAGTTGAGATGATACTTTTCATACAGTGTGTATTTATGTGATACTAAATATCCTTGGTCTCTCAGAATGGCTTGAAAGAAACTATAAAATATAGTATATTATTTATTAAAGCTTCTTTACTATGTGGAAAGCGATTTTAAATAGATTAAAAAGTCGTGTTATAAGGGTGGTGATAATTAAAAATGGTATATATTAAATGACTTAACCGTACTACTAAGAAAAATATGTCTGTTGTAGACTCAATCTATAGCAAATAATTGCATATGTTCTTGTGATTGAATTTACTCCAAAGGCTTTATGCTTAAGTCATTTGTGGTAAAGTCAATCAAGAAGGATCCACAACCAACACAACAAAACATCGTGAGGAAAAAATTAAAGGCACCCGCATTAGCCAGCGGGGTTGGCAGATGTCTCATGTCATCACAATTCTCATAGAAAGCCTGTGTCTCAGCATTGGTAATACGATGCTGATGATGATGAATTTATATTACTAATATGCTTATATATACCCCATTATAGACTTTTTAAATGTTGGTAATCAAACTAAATGACCTTTTTCGATAAATTCAGTATTCAGCAAACTGTTGTTTAAACAAACTACGTGATACGAATAACTAAATACTATATCCGGATGATTAACTTTTGACGTTGGCATGACAATAAATGATGATACATTAATAAATTAATGAAAATTAATAAAATGTTAGTTAATAAACCAAGTGTGACAAATAACACCATAAAAACCCTTCTTTGCTTTACTTATCTGTGAACAATTTTGATATTGAATAAGTTAACCCAAAACGCATTATTGGGGGCATTACATATATAAAGTTTACTATCGACTATCGACACATCGCATAACAAAATTCATCATGAAATAATTCGCTTCATAAACATCCCAATCAAACTATTCAAATGATAAATACATGTGAACATTCTACACACGTATGTTATTAATTAAATAATATGTATGCTCGATAGCAGGCAATTTATCTGTTTGTCCAACTGTTCATACAACTCGAGATTAATTAGGCTTGAGGCAACATGGGATCCTGTTTACTGGCGTGTTGTGGGCGTGGTGGCTCCTAGATAATATGAGTATCTCATATTTAATGCAAGATGTCTTCACATCCGTCTAATGATTTGATCAGGCAAGAAATTTAATGTAATCGTGTATTAAAACATGAATTGAAGAATAATTGAAGAAAAGCAAGACTAAACTTAAATACAATATTTTCCATGGAATGTGATGATGACAATTTGATTTGATGTTTTTTCGATATGTGCATAAACATTTTGTTATTTCCTTCTCGATAAAGCTTTGTTTCCGAAACAATGGTATATTACAGATATGTAATGAGGCACAGCGCTTCAGAAAAAGTCGCAATTAAATAAATATATCAGTTGCGATCTAGTTCTTACCTAATATTTTTGCTGAAAATCAATTTAACTACTCTAGCAATACTAGTCTATACATGAACATAAAGCTAGAGGTGGCAGTATCGTGAAAATAAATACGTAAATAAAAACGAACACTTTTATCGTCATCTTGAACGAATTTCGTTGAGCTTGCTTAATATATTAGTTTATGAATATAAACTCCAAATAAATTTCAACGTCGATATTTACTGTCAAACAAAAAAGTTTTTAGATTGGATATAAATTAAAGATCAGCTCCGTCCGAGAGTCACCTGAATTTGTTTACAAAAATCCTTCTAAAATGTGATCCTAATTTAAATTGGATAAGTCTTAAATAAAAAGTAAAATATATAATAGGAATACTTCATAAACACGGATTTCAATATTGTAAGAAAAGTGTCAGGCGAAATAAAACATAAAATAACATACATTGACAACATACAATATTATTATTTTTAATAATTCCTATCATATTCACGATCGAGGAAACGTTGTTACGTCATAAAAACATATTTCGAAAAGCAATCTTTATTCCCCAAACCTTTATTTCTTGTTACACAATCTTGCTGTTCAAACGATATAGAAATCTTATAGTCTCTCGCTTACACTGCATCTCTGTAAATCTTCATAAATATGAGCTATTATTTCAATATGTATACAGTACTTAATTATTTTAGTGTAAACAATTGTTTGTTACTGGTAATTTTAATGTGTTATTGAATTAGGATTTATTTTTCATAAAGCGAGTTGTTTTATAATATACTTATCTCACATAGTATTTTCTTGTGTTTGATTTTACGCGAGAATTATACATTTAGAGTCTCCCCGTGACCACGCTCGCTGTAAAGTATTCGAAACGTCGGGTTAATAATATAATGAATAAATCGCGTTTAAAATCCGTTAAAATATTTAATTTCTAAGTACTTATCTCACATTTTACTTTCACTATAGAACTAAGCTTAGGTTACTATATGCCATATAAAATATATTATGTCTTCTATAAATAAATTGAAATTACGTAAATTATCCATTAGTGCTTACATTCTGAATAGGACGTAAAATACAGTCTTTCACTATTAGAATAAGCGTATGCCAGAACAAATATTAATTTATGCTGAATATTAGAATTCATTCTTCGAGATAAGAAATTAAATATTTTTTCATACGTTTCACAAAATAGCGCCTTTAGTTCATGTAAGGTTAAAATACATTCACCCCTAAAAGGCTAAAGTTGCCGTAACATAATTTCAATTGTTGTTTTATAATTTGTAATATATACATCCTTATAAATCGTTGCAACGTTTTCTTAGACATATATATGGCTTAAAAACGGTGCGAACAACATGGCAGGCTATAGCTAAAATTAATAGCTAGTTATAATTAACAGGCACAACTCGCATCAACCAAACCCATTAATGGGGTGGAAGTTCGATATCAGATCGCCAAAAGCGATCACGTTTCAAATTGCTCATATCAAGAAGCAGAAAGCAGATATGCCTTTATCACGTCTCTGCGATTTCAAAGATATCGAGTTCAGAACGAGAAATGAGTATATTTGTATACAAATGCATATGGATAATCGAATGCGTGTCCCTATGCAGGGACACGGATCTCTTAGGTTCTAAGACTTCCTTCTAAGAGACTTCTAAGAGATCCGATAGGGCATAACTATCCACACTGCGAAGTCAATTTGTTTCTGGTTTTATTGGTTGTCTATTCTTGAGAAATTTCAAATTTGAATTTGAAAAAGAGATGTTTATTTGATATGGTCACATTTATGTGAAACTAGCTGTAACCCGCGGCGTCAGTCACGGTATAATTAGAGACAGTCTCCTCGTGACCACGCTCGCTTTAAGTGTTCGAAACGTCGGTTTAATAATATAATGAATAAATTGCGTTTAAAATCCGTTAAAAAGTCTTTAAATTTTAATATATAATACTCGCGTAAAATCAAACACAAGAAAACATAAAAATAATAAATTTCTTATTGCTTTTCCGACACTTTTTGTTATTCGACCACTACATTTATGTCTACTTTGACCAAACTAAAATTCATGAATATTCGTTGGAATTTCTGTTTCAATAGTTAAATATAATTCACCGAAACCAACAGTTTAAAAATAGACTATAGCATTTCGTTTTACAAGCACGTACTAATAAGTTCCACCCGTTTTATTTTCGTATAGCAATTTTAGAATTTCGTCACGCAATAAGCGGCCGCGTGTTTGCATGATGCTTTAATCACGCTTCAATACAGCATACCTTTGTTATAATATTATCACAAAAATGACATTCATCCGGTTTGTAGCCGCGAAATGTTTCACAAAGTAATAAAATTGACATCGCGCTGGGTCGACGCGTCATTCGGAAATTATTAAAATTGTTTTGGTATATTGTTGGCATCTTTATTGGGAAAGTTCGCGTCTAAAGTTCCCCGTTAATTGAAATGGGCCTGCGACATCGAACATTTTTCATCGGACAGCTTCCTTGATAAATTTTTCATTGATATCTCGCAGGAGGAAAGGATAATTTTAATACATTTTTTTTTTGTAAACTCAGTCTTACACGTGGATTCTTTGATCTATTGATATTATGTCGGGAGCCGCAAAATGTCATGATTTAATATCAACAAGCCCGTGAAATTATGAGAATTTTTTACTGTGAAAAGCGTAATATGATATTGTGTAAATTTGTAGGAAAGATAATTTATAGTCTATTTTTATAGAATTTAAACATTAAATATTATTATGTTAAACTTATATAATTCCTATTCTGATTGTGACTGACAGTATTTAGTTAATTGCGGCCAATGACTAGACTATGCTTGTCATTATAAAATAAATTACCATTACAGTAGAGTACCACTCGTAACAAGCCCATATCCTCTTCCTTACACTTCCTAATCCTTTCCTCCTCAATCCTTTCCTAATCCCTTTCCAATTTGCAGTCGGCAATCCATTTGAAGAGGCGTAAGGTCTTCATTCGACCTTGCACCTCTCCAGATGTTCATGGGCGGGGGTAGCTTATCATTAGGCGACCCACCAGCTCCATTGCCGACTGTGACATAAAAAAAGCAAGAAAAACGGTAATAGATTTTAATTAAATGAACAAAGTGACATATAATTTTAAAACTCATACACTAGAAAAAACACACTTTCCACATTAATTATGGGGAATCGGATCCACATCCATGTCTGTTTTTATTGTGGGAGTTGAGCACGCTTCGGCACGAATTGGGCCAGCCCGCACCGGGGAAGTACAACACCCCCACAGAAAACTGGCGTGAAATAGTGGCATGCCACTGTGTTTCCTACGGTGAGTGGGGGAGCCAGAGGCCCGTTTCCCTTTCCTCACCCGTCCTAGTCCATTCCTTCTTTCCAGTCGTTAATCCTTTCCTTTTCCCTTACCCCATAAAAGCGGGCAGCGCATTCACAGAGGTACTACCTTTGCGAATGTTTATGGGCGGTGGTGATCGCTTACCATCAGGCGAACCACCAGCTCAGCTGCCCGCTATGACATAAATAATAAAAATTAAAAAAAAATGGCGCTGATAACTGTGGCGGTCAAATCGTTCACCTGCAAACGACATCTTGATTATACTACAATTACTATTTTTTCGCGTAATGGAGGCCTCGTAACCTCCCTAACAACCTAGCTGGAAATAGCTTCACAGTTGTATCGATTATTCATTTCTTATACATTTTCCTGCTTAAACTGTTGATCTACTTTTATAATAATATCGCCGAAAATCTTACCAAGATGATGCCTTTAGCCTTAGGCGACCGCGAAACTTTGGAATAAATGGTTTATGAAACTTTAAAAATTCCTTTCACTAAGGCCGGGACCTTATTAACATATTATAGGTAATATTTTCATTGAATATTATACAGAACATCGGCTTTGAATCAATTCATATTTCTTCTTTTATACTAATTAATTTCATATGAATTATTTTCAAAGATAAAACGAAAACTTTGTAAAAATAGCCGATAAATAATTACTTTTCCTACAAATTTACTAACTTTATATTTCTCTTTTTTTGGATATTGTACTTGTGTTTTAACATCGAAACATTAGTTGTTGCCCCGGGGATTACACTTATTGGACAATTTTCTTTGTTTATACATATATCATCGAGTTGAGCAAATGTTGTTATGTGGTTCAATATTTGTTCAGATAACAACAATGTTAAACTTTCAATAACCACACTAGACATATATACACAAAAACAATGAAACATAATGTACGTTGGAGTTTTCCCATATTATATTCAATCATATCCAATCCGATCCGTCAAAAAACCTTGTTGGATGTGAATGTAGCTCTGACATTACCATAGTCATTGCCACAAAATATAACCCCTTCGCACTGCTGCTGTGTTGACGCTAAAAATAATATTATTGTCCTCATTGATTCCCCTATTCCTCACACGATATAAAATCCTGCAGCATAACATGGTATCGTAGCAAGATCACTTTTTCATGAGCCCATTTGGCAACCCCACGTATGTAGATCGTAAAACTCACAATGACTTGCTTTATACAAACAAGCCGCGCTGTAGAAAGGAATGTCCATGTGTGAGTTTTGTTTGTGTGCTCCGAGGATATAGAATGACGGAAACCCCTAATTACTGGATAGAACTATTGTATGATATCATAACATAATATCACTGTTTTCTTTCGTACAGTAAACAATGCATACAAAATAAATGGGAATAGATAAATTGGACTGTTAAGTATATGTTTTCACTGAATATTGATATCATAACTAGCACAAGCTTTTTTGTTCACAAGTTGTTATTTATGTGTGTAGATCCTCGTACCATTTTTAGAATATTCCCTTTTAAAAACACATTAAAATATTTCAATATTTTCCGAAAGAACTTCTCCCTTCTCATATTACTAATCAAAACGTCGAAAGCAATTCCTCAACCGAATGACACAATTTCATCTTTAGCACACCGCAATTTCGCCGCCGGAATTAACAAATTTCTATCGCCTACTTATTTATTTAATGTTAAACATTCGGTAATCGCAAATTTCCCCATCGTCTCGACCTTTGGAGTTAAGATCAATTACCTAGCTTGTTTTGAGAGTCTCCGAGTTGAAACTTTCCGAATTAATATAAATAAATGGTAAGCCACTTTTGTACAATATTGTATTCACCGACGTTACTAAAACGAGGGAGATTCTCAGGGCTATTGAATTTTTTTTTTTTTAGTTTTGTTACTCAAAATCTTTAACTCTCAAACTCAAAACCTTTTATGCCTTTTTATGGTATCTTTATGGTTCAACCGATTAGAACAAGACTTCCTGTGTTTAATCTTACCACAGATAATATATATTACGAATAAGATCTTTGCTTAAATTACCTATTTCATCGATGGTCCATTTATCAAATTGGTAATGGATTCTATTGCCAATCTGTATGCATATTTCACTCTAATATCCTTTTAGACATGATTGATAAATATATAAAAGATATATTCATGTACAAAATGTCACATTCATGAATTATTATTAGAAGGATTCAGGAAATGGTACCTACAGTGATGCCTCGTTTTCCCCAGACACTACCATGTATGTCGAACTTTAACGAAGTTATTTATTTTCATATGAAAACTTCACTTCACACTGAAACGTACATTTTTCTAACTTTTATTTAGTTAACAAACCTTTAAATTTAAATAACATAAATTTATTCTACGTCAATTGTTTGTTTACTTACCGGTTTTTTTAAGTTTTTGTAATCTACCAATGTTGTGAGGACTTGTAAAAAAAACACCATTTTAAAAGTAACATTATATAAAAGTATTAATAATGATTCTAAAAAAGCCTGTAATAGGTATTTCCAGACACACTAATTCTTTATTTATGAACTTCGACGATCGAGTTAAATGGCCTCGCTAGAACAACAGTCATCATTACAATGTCGCCACATTTAATTATTCTGTAGCCATGTACAACTTTCCATTCTACCCCAGGGAGAGAAGCTCATATATATACATAAGATAGTGCACTGTCATTTAATAAACTAACTAATTACTAACTGCAAATACCGACTAAATGGATAGATAGAACAAAAATGTTTGACAATAAAGTAGGTATTGTTATTTGGATTAAGGTCGAATATTTTCATTATACTAGAACAAAGGACTGTAGCATTTGATATGAATGTTGCTGTTTTAATAAAACAATATTTAGTGAGCCTTTATTTATTGCCAACAAAAAGAATTAAACTAAACGTAAAATTATTCTGATGTGCCTATATTTAATTTGGAATTTAAAACGATTTACTCTACGGACCTCGGTAAAGAGTGGGTTGAAGTAAATTCATTCAACCGATTACTACTTAGTAGTGTACTGTTTTTGAGCACTTCAATTGAATCCAAAGTGTATTTACTCCTTAAATAATATCTAAGTAATAAGGTAAGTATATAATATATAATTACTAGCTTACCGTCTACAGATTCGCCTACGCAACTACGTTGGTCAATGGCAGACCGAGATTTTCTCACATAGTTCCTGTTCCAGTGAGATTTTTAGGATAAAACTGTCATATGTCCTTTCTCAGATATCAAACTATGAAATGACAAGTTGCCGTACAAAGCGGAAGATGGTGTTAAGGCTTACTGTGCAACTCTTATCTGTTCTTGAGAACGAATCTTCCACTGTTCTCCATCATTTTATACATTCTATTGAGTTAACATAAAAAATAGTTCATATTCAAATTAAATTCCAAATGATGTATATTGTAAACATATTATAAGGTAGATATTACATTATATGAAGATGTTCCACTGTGATCTGCCATGTGCCGTGCACTTGTCAACATTTTATTACGTAAATAATTAACTATTAATCATACTTATTGTTGTTTGATTCAATTGTGTAATCACCGTGGCTTTAAAACGAATCACCTAGATTCTCATACCCCAGTTTAATATCGCTCCTCATCCAGAACTATCGAACGACATCACAACGTATCACATACAAGAAACTTGGAAAATCCTGAAGAAACAAGCGCTGAGCACACAAACTTTCGTTCCTCAGGACGCTTATTAAAACCGAGATACCTTCAAACATTTACTTTAAATTCTGCGCTTTACAATCTAGTTGAGGCATTCCATTGTTGAGATAGGGTCACAATGGAGCCGGGTCTGCGAGCGGAAACGGTGAATTGAAATTACCGGCAGGACCCTTCGCTTGACTTACCACAAGTAGGATACGTTAACTGAGTGGAATACACACACTCTTTATTTAGTTACTAATTGTTTCATTTGATTAATAACAGAAATGCATGTACCTATAACTAAAACTACGTATGTCAGTTATTGTGCTTTAATAATTTTAATAAATAACGTATTATCAACGCAGCAAATGTAAACTACTTGAAAATTCTGAGTTAATATTATATTCTATTTTTTTTTTGTTGCCTGGCAGAGATGCCTGTCAACAATAAGACCACTTTATGCGCATTCATTATTGTTAAATATATTATTAACTTTTAAAATATATCTGCGTATAGAAATGTATCTAAATGTACATAGAATTTATCATTCAATCATTCATTCAAGACTATCGAATTCGCGTTTCTCTGGGTAAATTGGTTGTTTTAACGGAATATTGAGTGTGTATTCTTGTATTGTGATGTGTGTATTCATCACTATATAGTACCTAAAAAAATCCGCTCAAGTCTCAACTCAACTCGCTTCTCGCTGTTTGTTCCTGTACAGATATTTAAAACGACATAAAGGAATTTGATGTTGGTTTTTTAATAGATAGAGTGATTCGAGGGAGGTTCATATATATTTAACATGCATGATAGCACCCGTGCATAGCCGGGTGGATAGCGAATTCTAATTTGTTGCATTTGTATGTATATTTAGCTTAACGAAACTTACAAGTATCATAGGTGCATCGATAAAATTAATTAAGATAATATCCACTAAGAGAATAAATTTAGTAATTCTGACTTTTCTAAACCTGTAAATGTTGTTTAATATGAACTGTCAATAAACAATGGAAAAAGCTAAATATATTAACACAATAGTGCCTAATATCATACATACAGCAATAACTTTTGCTATATTTAATATATATAACCTTTAAAAATGTTTTTTATTATTTATTTGTCAATATTAAAGAAAAATGTATTACAAACATCTTTTGTTCGTGCGTTCGTTACGTCACTTAAAAACTACTCAACTGATTTCAAATGTTTTGACCATTAGAACGATAGATCTCTAGCGAGTAAACATATCAATCCAAGCGAAGACGAGACAAGCGTCTGTTCCACTACTCACTGTCACACTTTACTGAGAAACTATTGACACATTTTTATTCATATCTAGATATATCATAAATAGAAAAATATAGAAATCATTAAAAATAAAAATGGAAGTCTGATATTGGTAGAATCCCTCATGCGCCCATTAAAACATAATTTTTCTAAAGTATTATAATGCAAATGCATAATTTAAATAAATATTAGTAATACACACGCTCTTAGATAGTATATAATATACGCAAAGTAGAATATTATAAAATATATGCTGCGGTATGCAGAACATTCATATCAGTCCTTAAAACTGTGAAATAATACAGAAATTATTGAAAAAGGACACAAAGGTCAAACTCACACTAGTATATAAATTACCAATTTATCCACAGCACTATTTTACCTTTCTTGCACCTTATTAGAAAGTCATAATCTCAAAGGCAAACAAGTGTCATTAGGGAAATAAATAATTGGCGTTCAACAGTCTCAAACTCCGAAGTTGAAAGTACTCCACTGTGTCGAAATCATCAAAATTTTCAAATTAACACGACACGTCTTTTAACTTTGTGAAGTTACAAATTGTTCCGTAAACAAAGCTAAAAGCTTTGACGAAATCTACTTTGCCGTTGTTTATGACTTATTTAAATGATGAATAAATCTATATCTTAATAAATTTATAAATTATCTGCGCATTATTCACACCACTGCTCGAAACGGTGAATGAAAACATCGTGAACGAACCGACATTTTAAAGAATCTAGAGTTCAACGACATGTGATATCTGTTAACCCGCACTTCGCCAGCTTGGTGAATTATGGTTTGAACCCTCAAAGGAGGCCCGTGTCCCTGCAGTGGAAACATAATATGTATATGTATGTATATGTTATAACGTTGAAGATGATGATGATATTCCTAATTTGATCCCATGACTTATTCGTTAATAGTTTTTATGCTTCTAGCAAGAATTTGGAGAACCCTTGGTAGACTGTTGCTGCAATGAAATTTGATGTTTATATATTTATATATTCATATGATAGATGCAATAAGGTATCTTGAGCGAAATAAAAAAAGTTACAAACACACATATTTAATGTAACAGATGATGAAATTATGATGACATAATATTGAATAATATAAACACATATTATATAATATCTACCATAAATCAACTATTTGTTTAGAAATTAAACTCAACGTTTCCAACACTTTACAGCGAGCTTGGTTACGAGGAGACTGTATGTTATGATTTATTTGGCTTTTCACACCAATACTTGTATAAAGGAATACCCTTTAATAATTAAATAAATATATGCCAATGAAATTACGAGCGTGACGACGGTAATGAATAAATTGACTACATACCGTATGCGACGTGAGAGCTACAAGTTAATTTTTAAATCGAATGTGAACACGAAATTTTGTTCATCGATTAATTTCATTTTTTATTTAATTTCATTTCGATTTACAGTATCCAAAACTCTTTATGTGTGACTTTCATTACCTGAGCCATTACACGATGCGTCATTCAGAAATAAATGAGTAGGTCCATAATAATTCATTAACTGACAGAGTTGATGAATGGCTACTATACGCGATAAATATAATGCGATCATTAATATTAAAAGAAGCATATGATTGTATCGTTCAGTGTTAATTATATTTAACTATTAAATCTTATTTTGAAAATTCACATCAGATAGTCATAGGAGGCCTGTGTCCCAGCAGTGGGAACATATAGGGGCTGATGATGATGATGATGATGACGATATCAGATAGTCACGTATCTCGTTGCAATAATAAGTAATGCCTTTATAAGTAATTTCGAACCAGAGTATTAAAATTATTCATTTTAGAACAGACAGACATAAATATGTCCCCGAATTGAATTGACTTGAGAATTAGATATAAATGGAAACCTCTGGCTTATATCCCACACAGGTCATCTAAATGCTGGAACGACTAGAAACAGAGCTGGAATGCAACTGTTCCCTGTCCAAAATATACATATACGATACATAACATTTTATTAATGTAACTTCACAGAAAGCAAATTTTACCCCCTTAAACGGATGGCAATCCTCCTAAATATACGAGTGTATCTAACAACAAAACGTCACAATACAATGCAATACAGAATTCCCTGAACATTTCCACCGCAATTAGGAGTCCGAGCCATGTGACGTATGTCCTTTTATACCAACACTACTAAATTAACACCGCTCGAGCGAAATGGACCGTGGTATTATAAAAACTGAAAACAATTTTGGCTCAAAATAAAACTGCACATCATTTTTTGTTGATACCTGATAGTTTTCAGAGGAAAAATATGTTTTAGATAAAAAAAAAAATATATTTGGAAATATATTTTCATGTTATTATTACGTATAATATTTCTGTACTAAATACAGTAAAAAAAATATCTTAAATAAGAGGACTTCGCAAGACAACTTATTTTTTGACCGAAGTCCAAAAACGACAAGGAGGAGGATCTATTGATGGAGTCAAGAGGTGGAAAATGGAATTTCTCAACAGCGAAAGGCAAAGACACGAAATTTTGTAAATGGATTAACAATAATATATCCTGTAATAAACTCCATCGTAATACGACTACTGTCCCCAGGTTTAGCTCCCAGTGAGGGTCTCTTCAACGGTGAACAGCAATGACACGATAATTCGTAAAATAATTTAATAATGACAGCCTTTTCTAAATTTCCTCATGACATGACTTCTGCACCCAGGATTGGCTTTCGGTGAGAAACCTTCTCAATACTAAACAGACCATACGAGATTTTTTTGGTATTTTACATATAAGTTGGTGCCAGCCAAGTCATTTATAAAAATAATTATCAAATATCATATAATTAACCGGTTATGACTTCTATTAGAAACAGAATATTGAAAGGCAGTTTACTGTCAAGATACGTGTTTATTAATTGGGCCATAGTTTACAAAATTTAGTTTTAATTTATAACTATAAAATTTATATCGTGTTCTATAATATTTTTATTAGAAGATCATTAAACAAGTGAATAAAATGGTTTATGATAGAAAAACTCGTACTTGCGGAGCAAAGTTGAAACGTCGATAGTAAAATAATCGACCGCAGCACCATTCAAGTATTTATAACTCCAACACTTTCCGTTTGAATTTCCTTAATTCAAGGAAATTGGGAAGAATCCAAGTTTCTTATCAGGGACGGGGATTATCCTGCTTTGTAGAACCGAACTTTATTGATAATTATAAAGTATTTTACAACGATTTTCCAACATATGTACCATATAAAAGTGAGAGTAAGTATATAAAAAAGACCACGAAAGAGAAATGAAACAGCCATTTTTACAACCCAAATTTCTTTCCAATCATCCCTTACAAATTAATTGTGAATCTAGCATGAAGCGATAAAGAATTCATGAAGATTTAAAGAAGGCCATTTGGAATATCAATCCATATTTAAACGCCTGAATTAGCGGTCCTAATACGTCGTCTTTTATCTTCTAATCTAAATAAAGTGACAATATACGCAAAGTGTAGGCATACACATTGCACAAAACATTATGACCACGACGAGGCGCCGACCCAAGTGATGTATATCCCTAAACTCTTCGCTTGATTTACAGCTCTCGCGTTAAATGTGCGAACTGAGCCACTTTACGATCCAAAAATGGATACAATTTCAGAATGTAAAACGCAATTATGCGAGCCCAGATGTATTCAAGCACTTACCGTAACGTTGAATCTTAACCTCTCGAAACGCCTTTACGTGACTCGTTAAAAATATGCCTATAACTTGTCGAGCAATTTATAAAATGTAAATTCATTCTGGATTAAGTCTTAGCGTTGTATACCTACATTTTTTTTCTATGTAATTATTTATAGAAGGCAGCTTTAAACAAATAAACACTGCAGTGGATTTTTTATCCAAATGCGTAGAACCGGATTGGTGGTTGTAGATAAACCACGCTCTCTATAAATAGTCGAAGTGTTGATAAAACTTTTTGTATGCTTTGATTTTTTTTTTGTTCAAGTAATATTATTTTTTTCACCTTATTATGTACTTGTATTGTGTACGAGTGTTTTAATAAAATTATATTTTCAAATTTCCACTCGTTATCTATATTACTACAAAAAGTACAGATTTTATATATGTTTATGTATAGTATAAAATTAATAAACGTCGGTTTATAGTTTAAGCCCTATATAAAAAAAATGTAATATAATAAGTAATATGTTACACACACACAGAAACTGAAACAATGCAATATCGAACACAATTTACATTTCGGATTTTCCACAGCGCCTAAAGCCTAAAATGCCTATTACCAACCCAAGTTCTCAACAACTATTTAGTTAATATTCCGCTCATTATAAATGAACAAAGGGTATTTGAAATATACCATTAATTTATAGATACAATGGACCGTTTTCTTTGCAAACTAAAAACATGTCTGATTTGGACGTCCATTGTTGTATTGAACCAATTGTCTTGAATTTTGATCATACAACTCCGGGAAGCGATTGCAAAAGTTCACGTTCCTGGAAAACGCAAGATTTGTTTGTTTATTTTGAAATGTTGTTTATCTTCTGTACAGCTAATCTCTCTATACATATAGGTATAAAATTCTCGTGTCGCAATGTCAGTTAACATACGCGTCCGACACGGCTGGACCGATTCTCATGACATTTCGTGTGTATTTTGGGTAGATCTGAGAAGGGGCCATCAACTATTTTTCGCTAATTGATAAGAGTACGGCAGTCGCGTTTGCCAGGTCAGCTAGCAAAGTACTAATCGTAGTTCGTACTCGTAATCGCTGTTCGTGTTGTTTATTAAAATACCTAAGCATGTAAGAAGTATTTACAATGTGTAAGATAGCTGTCAGTACTTCTTACATAGGGAATTGAGAAAGATTTTTAATTTAGTCCACCCACTTCATTGAACGTCATCACATAATTTGTGAATCTGTGAGTTTGTAACGAGTGAGTGAGTGTTGTAAGGGACAATCTTTGAGTCTATTAACACATTTAAAAATTATTTCACCAATAAAGAGCTACGTCATGTATGAGTCATGGAGCCAGGACGATTATACGTTACGTTCGGACGGTTCGTTATAAAAAAGGGTATAGAGATTCAAGTATCGTTAATGAAAAATAGATCTCAACTTCAAATAACTTTTCCTTTCTTTTATAAACAATAATTAGTAGTGATGCAAATATAAAAGCTTTGTATGCAGTATGTACAAAGACTTTTATGTAGAATTAGCTGCGACCTGCGGTTTCACCTGCGTAAGTCCGTGTCCCGTAAGAATATCGGGATAAAAAGTTGCCTGTTCCAGCTGTCCAGCTGTCTACGTACCGAATTTCATTGCAATCGGTACAGTAATTTTTGCGTGAAAGAGTAATAAAAAAACACATCCTTACAAACTTTCGCATTTATAATATTAAGTAGGATAGGACAGGTCAGCTTAGCTTTATAACTACAATAAATACCGAATCGGTATTATAATCATATATAACTTTGTTCTTCGTATAGGTCGTTTCTGCCACATGTCCTTGAACTTACAGTTCTTGTATATGGCTGTTTTCTCACGATAATTTATTATACCAATTTGAACATTGTCTGAATGATTCTGAAGATTGATTGTGTATCAAGTCTTTTTTGTATTTGTATTATTTATTGTATCAATCTCTTTAATTAGCACTGAAACAACGCCTTACGCCTACGCTCCATAGTTTTAGAGCAATCTATAGTCTATGTCTGATTAATTCTAAGTTCGGTAGACTTATCACGAGTCGGCAAACATCATGAATATCATTCACCCTCGAACTGATTTTAGCACTTCCAATGTTGAGTACCCAACGACCCGAATTAATTAATCTAACCTACAGACTAATAAACTGTCGTGTGACATCTATATTTCGGGAGCATTCTGCGATTTGTTTTGAAAACTAGTTTATGAAAGTCATAATTGGAATGGTGAATGAAAATTGTAATACCTACTTATATTATGAATGCGAAAGTAACTCTGTCTGTTTGTCTGTCAACATGAGAATGTGTTTCTTATGGTAAGTGGTGGAGCCGGAGGCCCAAATTTTTTACCTTACCATTCCCAGTCCAATCTTTTCTTCCCCTCTTTAATCTATTTTTTTTTCCTTACCTTTCAAAGTCAATAATGCATTTTTAGAGATGTAAGGCCTCTTCAAATGTCAATTGGCGGTGGCAGCCATTTATGAGTAGTAAATATTTTAGCTTCTAGACCACGGCTCTGTCACCATACATACATTACATTATTTGAGAATATCACTTGGTAAAATGAATTACTTAAAGGGAAATAGAGCTAAATTTGTTTCGTAATTTAAAGGTTATAGTCATTGTAAAACTTTCGTATCTAAATTGTAAATAAAATCGCACAACATTCAGTCCCACGTTAAATAACAGAACCTAATTAAATATAAAAAAAAAAACAATCGAAAACATTGTGAATCACAATAAATTCAACACTAGCTATGCGCAACAATCTTATCTAAAAAACATTACCTTCAAAGAAGATAGATTAGTTCATTTGTAATATAATACAATACATAATTATAATGATACTTCAACTATAGTGCATTCGGAATATCCTTTGATTTCCAATATGAGCAATCATGCATTTCACGTTATCCCATCCCAACAACTTCTTAACAGCTAACTCAGGTCTTGCGGAAATGCAATCTTCACAGTTGAATGCTTTACGAATTAATTGTTTGCACAAAATAGATAGTCAATCATGCACGTGTGATTTATAAATGTACTTATTAAAGGTTAAACGCTATATCCACATCCTCAGTATGATAAAGTATAGTTATAATATAAATAGCTCTAGCGAAATAATAGCTCTCAACTAAATGTGGTCACAGCCACAGTCAGAGCCTCGAGTTAAACCTAGAACCGTCTTTGTATCAAACATGCAGATATAATCGTTCTTCTTAATCCAATCAACGTAATAGATTATTACTCATCCAACCAACATCCAGGAAGCAACAATTATAAGAATTTTGCAGTTTAAGTTAAGTACATAGCAAAAAATATATATACATGCTTACGCTCAAAAATATAATCCTCTTTTGGACACAGTCGGTTTAAAACACAGTATGATAATTCACTCGTGGTCCAGTGAACAGTACCTTATTAAATTAGAATCAATTATGATATCAATTTGATCACGTTAATGATGACACAACAATAATTACGATATTGTTAGAATTATGATAATATTAAATACCCAGATTCAATTACAAATGTGTTAATTAATTTGCATGTATTCGTTTACAAATAAATAGCACATGATGTCTTAAGTGATTTGAAACTGAAGTAGGGATCAGTAACGAATGTATATAATATTTTGTATGTGATTGTTTGATTAATTGTCATTAATTGTAACTTGGATGGAGAAATAGAAAATTAGTTAACATTATTTTTTATTTAGATGACATTAATATTCATATATGACTTAAAAACACGCAAAGGGGGCGGTTATATGTGCGTCTGTGTGTATTTTTTTTTCAAATTATTGAATTCCGTAACTCTTATCAATAGATGGCGTGGGGTGCCCCTTAGGAACATAAAACCGCAAGTGTAGAAGAAATTTGTTTACTGAGGCGGGATCACGGGTGGCCGAGAGGCTAGGCCTTGCTAAGGTTTGGCAAAAAACGCAGGCTCGAATCCCGTGATCACGTTTTTTCTATTATTTCAAAATTTCTCAACTCTTATCTGTTCAAACTGGAAGCTATAAAACGTTCGACTTTTACTTCGAATAAAGAAGATCACTCATCCTATGAATATTATAATTTACAACCCACTCCAATGTTATCTTTGAGAATACTTCTAAAGTTTAAGGACGGTAGCAATTAGAGTAACTGCACCGAGTACGGAATAACTCGTATTTTTTGAAGTAATAAATAAGGCTTTGTGAATTTTGCGAGGAAATGAATAAGATACCAGCTTCGTACTTATAAACAACGTTTTGTCCATCTTTGATATAAATTTTTGAGGAAAATTGCTGTTAACAGAAAGAAGATATTTCAAATATTGTGGACCTTGTTTTCTAGCTCTGTATAAAAAAGGATTACTTCTGTATCTATATTTTTTATAAATAATTAAAACGATGTCAACTTGTCAAAACTAGACGAAATCTTAATGGAGAACACCAGCCAGGTACTTTTCAAATAAAAAAAGAATCGTACATAAAATCGAAAGTTCTGAGGTAATTAACCGATAAATAGTCGAATTGATAACCTGAAATCGGTAAAAATTTAATAAATATATTTATGCCATTTTGAACAAAGATATATACAGTATTGCATACAAATATAAGCTGTTGCTTAAAAGATCGACATTTAATTGAAAACCATAACACGCTAAATACCTTTAAGCATATCAAATTATCTTGTCTAATTATAATTTTATAGATCTTCTAAAAAACATCAGTTCAAAAACAGCCCACTACAAAGTAAAATTAATCATCATTTCACTTCCTTCAAAATCTTCGTAAAAGAAAACCACTCTCGTGGATTCCATCTAATTTAAAATTGACAGAATAATAAAATGTCCGAAAGAGCATACTTTATTGGCCACTTCATATAATAAAACAAACTAGGACAGAGATGATACAATCTACCTGATTTTATTACTGTCTTTGATGTCAAATATAGTATGTAGTGACCCACTATAAACGGTTTATCGTCAATAAGCCTGCCATTTCTGAGATTGTGGAGTTTATGCCACTCGTATTATATTTGTATTTATTGGATTACTGCTGTCTAAAAATCTTTATGGGAGTGGACGAGACAAATGAAGTGGATTAAATAATTATTGCCAAGGCCATACACATTATAATAGATTACATGTAACATATTTATTTTGCGACAATATTCCTAATGATTCTGTTTTTTATCTTATTCCTATAAAACTTTTTCAAGTAGTAGCTATAGTTTTTAAACTAGCCGCCCGCCCGCCTGGCTTTGTACGGGTGCATATTTAATAAACATAAACCCAACTTTTGTGTCGCTTTTTCTATTTTAAAAATTCACATCAAAATTTTGTACATTGCGTAGTTTAAAGACAGATATTTGGGAAGCGCCCTTGTTATATGCTATGTGGCAATCTATGTTGTGTTTGTATCAATTTCAGTTATACCAATAACAAATGTGGTTGTACAGGTTGCCTTTCAAAGTCTAGAACTTTCCACCCAAGTTCGCTCACATGCAGTCCATAATAGCCAGCACAGGCCTGTCCACATACGGAACTATTGAAATACAGATATAATGACATTACTTCCGAAAGCATTTATTCTCGAAAGTTCATATAATACTAACTATATTAATTATATTAATACCCGCTACTATCATTAGTCAAGATACATATATACTTTAGTTAATAAAGGTAAAATTTTCTTCTACCGACATTCTCAATAATAGATAATAATTCTAATAAATTTACAAGCAAAATCCCTTAATAATTATCTATAATTATAATAAAGCACTTATCAGGCTATTTCTGTACACCAAATATTATTTTGAAAAGAGTAATTGCTATGCAATAAGGATAAAATAGACAATTAAACATTGTTTAGTCTTTTCATCATCGTTTGTCTATGTGTATGTACATCAACAAATTGATTGTTGGGCTGTTATGTTTTCGAAAAGGGCTTTTTATTTAAATAAATATTAGACGAGGTATAATATGCATAAGAAGTCCTAAATAAGTCATACAGCGAAAGCTAGTTTTTATAAACTTAAAATAGAAATTGTACCATAACATCTGCACTACATTCCAGACTAGGATCTTAAGTATTGCGCAACGATGACATTTATAAATTATATAACTTCGTTAAACTAAGCGCTAAAAATAGTATAATCCCAGCACGATTGCAAGCAAAGTTGACGAGGTTGGTATGAAATTGCAAGTTTAACTTTTAACGACCCGATCGATATTAGACTGAGTCTCTTAAATTGAGTCCTATCTGCTATGGACTTTGCTTTGTATAACTTTTGTTACCTGAAATCATTATAATCGCTATGTTTTTTAAATGCCCATATCCTCTTCTTAGCCCTTCCCAATTCCTTTATTCCTTTCGTCAATTCTTTCTTAATCCCTTTCTAATTTAAAGACGACAATTCATTTGTAGAGGTAAGGTCTGCAATCGACCCTACCCCTCTCCAAATGTTCATGGGCGGTGGTAGCGCTTACCACCAGGCGACCCACCAACTCCATCACCAACATTTTACAAACTTCAAATAGATGGATCGTATTAGTTGCGTGTGTGTTATATATCTTTGTCTATTGATTTTGTAGTTATTGAATAGGGTATAATAATGCGTTAGATTAATGAAAATCTCATGGACGGTTTTACTATGCGTGATTCGATTCCAGTTGAAAATAACATTGACATATCGTTAAAATATTTAATTTTCTTATTTCACTAAGCAATTAATTTCCGTTGCAATAAGGATATACTAGAATAAACTTGATTCATGAATAAACTTACTATCCATCAAAATTTAAATGTCTAAAGTTTAAAGATTAAATATTCTTAAATATATGCTAAAACTGTAACTCGAAGTTTCTCTATAGACTATTCTCGAATACACGCAGTATTTGCATTACAATAATATATATCTTCTGATACTTTTTGAATAAAGTTTTTGGAAAGTTGAGTTAATCCAAAAAGTACAACGCTACCAGGCAACCATAAGTCATTCAGACAAGCGCAGTTTGAAACCGCAAATCTCCGTCAGCCTTACCATCTTGCGGCTTAAGCAAATTGCTATATGAGACATGGAATTTATTCATTTTACATGCGTATTATGTTTCCCTTCCATCTTCACGTATCGGGATATAGAATATTCCTCATATTATTAATGAAATTTAAATATAAATCGAAATTAGTGTTCAGTTTAATATGGAATGGATTTTTAGCTTTACCTCAGAACATTTTTTCTGGATGAACCGATATTGATGACTCTTTTTTTTATTTGATATTTAGTGCTTACCGTGTAGTTCTATTTAAATTTGGTCTAGTTCAGACAATTTAAAGGCAGTTCAGTTTTTTGTTAAGTAAGAATTTACATTTTGGACAAAGAAATTATCTTGATGAAAATCAGTAATTCTTAATGAAGTTAAATTTATTTGCAGTAAATTGTATAACCGTATTGTCGGGAAAACTTTATATCCCAACTAATATTATAAATGCGAAACTCTCTATATTTTCTTAACGCCTTAATAAAAAATTTTCTCTGTTCATATTTAAAGCAAAGCATATTCAATGATAGAACGTAAAGACAACTTCGACCCTCCACAAATAAGTCCAAAGCCATTCTACTTTAAATGACATAACCATACTTCGAATATTTAATAGTTTCAGTTAACCCATTTTAAATTCATTGTTAGTCTGGAAAAGTTTCAGATGAGTTCGGAATTCATGTGCATTTCCATGCCAAAAGCCAAAGTTTCTTGGTCATAGGGCATTGCACTAAACTTTGCAAATAAATATCCGTTTCGAAGGTCAATTTACAAAGATTCAAGATTTCTTTCAAAGTGTGTGTGTTAATTGTTTAGATATACAAGGTCAAGAATGACACACGCACACTTAAACAACCACGAATCTTGGATGACTATGTCGATAGTCAGTACATAGTCAGTACATTATCATCGCTTCAAATTTGTCATATCAAAATAAATTATATGTCTATGGATGAAAAAATCATTTGGTTAGAAATTTTGAAAGAATAGAAAAAATTTGATCACGAGGCAGGATTCGAACTTGCGTATCTTGCCTAACCGTAGCAA
>NC_052116.1:2691315-2697981 GCF_012273895.1 Zerene cesonia | reverse complement strand
TGATCAAATTTTTTCTATTCTTTCAAAATTTCTAATTTATAAAGCATTTCAATGCTATAAAACTAAAAATTAAATCATTTGGTTGTTCTTAAAAATAAATCACTATGAAATGAGAAATTTTTAAAAGACTCTTCACTATTAAATAATAACTAAGTTGCTAGAAGAATAATTTTACTGAAATCAGAATCCCTTCTGATTTTAGTAGAATTATTATCATACGTTTTCATGGTTTTTTATCGCTTCTTTCATACTAAATTGGCAGCATTATGTATTAATTATTGTAAGCTTACTTACTTTTTATCCGCGACTGCATAACCGAATTGAAGAAATTTTTGAGATAAACAAAAGGTCATCTGGAACACTTGGAGATAAATGGAAGAACCGCAAGATTCTCATAATAGAATAACTTAGTACCGCTAACCAACTTTTATAATTTAAGAGTAAAAATATTCAACAGGATTTTACAATAAACTAATTAAACTAGTGTTCCATGCTTTAATTGACTTCAAAGATGTAGTTTGAAGTTTTTCAAATGTTGAAATATAATGCTTAGTTACGTTAGTATTATGCAATACTTTTAGGTATTTCATAATATTAGGATATATTATTTATGAACAACTAGCTTTCCGATCGTGGCTGCGCCCGCGTGGAATTCGCGCGGTATGGTAAAGACTAGCTTTAAGTCTTTCCCAAGGTCAAGACTATTTGTCAAAATTGGTTAGGTGGTGTAGGTGCGAAACACACATACATGATTTTATGTTTGACAATAAGGAACTTCCATACGAACTTTCATCCCCTATTTCAACCCCTTCTACCCTTTATTTCGAGATAATAAGTATCCTATGTGCTTAGGAAAGTTCAGTTCTATCTTCATACCAAATATCATCAAAATCGGTTCAGTGTTTTAGGCGTGAAAGCGTAACAGACAGACAGAGTTACTTTCGCATTTATAATATTATGTATATATCTTATATCTTTAAACGAGCAATTCTTGTATATATATAATATATATATATATATATATATATATATATATAAATATATATAATTGGAATCTCGGAATCGGCTCTAACGATTTTCATGAAATTTAGTATATTTCGGGGGCGATAAATCGATCTAGCTAGGAATCTTTTTTAAAAAATGTCATATTCGTGTTTTATCGACTTAAACTTACTTTTTTAACAAATAGGAGGCGTTTGAGTAGTCCCAATTTATTATGACTTCCTGACATCTATTGGCGAATAATAATACTATTTTTTGGCGAATAATTAAAGTTAAACCAAAAAGAAAACCGAGCAAAGCTCGGTCATCCAGGTACTGTATATTAAGTAGGGATAATCACACTTCACTCTAATATTATAAATGTGAAAGTTTGTTTGTTTGGATGTTTGTCCTTAAATAACGCTTAAACTACTGAACGGATTTGATGAAATTTTGTATATAAACAGGGTATTTGCGGACTTACAAAACAGGAATCTCTGGGAGCCGGCACGAGCGTCTAGTTTTAAATAAATGAATTCGCTTCACATCAGGTATGAATCAATTTAACCAAAATCAACACGAAAAACGTGATACATACCAAAACTTCGTTCACAACAAACTAATCACAAATCATACGGAATATTCAAGCGTAAAAACTCCATTAGCTCTGTTTATTTATTACAGGTAGCACGTGTAACGTTGCTGTTAATAAATGAAAAACGGAAAAAAATAAAGCAACGGATAATTGTGGAATTCGTGAAATGCTCAAAATCAAAATTGCTCACATTCTGTAACTACGATATTTCCACTGTATTTTATATCAGACTAGCTGCGCCCCGCGGTTTCACCCTCGTAAGTCCGTATCCCGTAGGAATATCGGGATAAAAAGTTGCCTATATGTTAATCCAGTTGTCCAGCTGTCTACGTACCAAATTTCATTGCAATCGGTGCAGTAGTTTTTGCGTGAAAGAGCAACAAAGACACACGCATCCTTACAAACTTTCGCATTTATAATATGTAATCTTAATATATATAAATTTCGTGTCACAATGTTTGTCCTCAATGGACTCCTAAACCACTTAACCGATTATAATAAAATTCGCACACCATGTGCAGTTCGATCCAACTTGAGAGATAGGATAGTTTATATTATTTCAATTACGATAAATGACTACCCGGGCGGAGTCGGGGCGTGCAGCTAGTAATTTATAAAATGAAGATATTGTTGGTGCTGAGATTAGTTCATTATTGCCATTTAACAGAACTGTTACTAATTAGCTCTTTTATTTTATCCATGAAAAAATATGCTGAAAAGAAAAACGTTGATTGAAAATATTCATTAAGTAACACGGACTCTTCTCTCTAATCGTTTGAGTTGGAAAACTTAGAAAAGGTTGAATAAAGTGGACAAAGAATTTTATTTGTATGAATTTATTATTGGAATTGAGGGACACATTTCATTGTATTTGTAATCTAATTCATTAGTAACTAAGTTAAGCTTAGGCGCAATTACCGAAGAAAACGCAAAGGCCCTATAATTAAAAGGCCATACACGTTCATAAATTTCAGTAAGAAATCGAATAAAAAGTGCACAAAACGAGCAACCATCAGAAAAAAAAATAAAAATCATATTTCCTTATATCTCTGGTATGAATTGGAAAGTAGTCATCGCGGATATGACGTGTACTCGTGCTGGTTGAGGGCAATATTAAAAATGTAGGCGGATATACGGAAAAAGGCATTCGGCACGGTCGAGTACTGCTTTGGGATATGAGCTGTGCATTTCGCTTTGCTTTGCCCTATTCCCTATTCGCGACTTTCAGCTTTTCAGTTTGTTAAAACTTTCTAAATTATTCTCGAATGTGGCGTATTATGAGCATTATTTGGGAGCTTCACTCTTGGTGTGGAATATGTACGAATATTGCTAGTTAGAATTGAGAAAGAAGAATCGGCGTTAGATATACTAGTGTATTTCAATAAAATAACTTGCCAATGTTTTCATTAAAATCAGGAGCATTATCCTACTTCCTACTATCCTACTTAATATTATAAATGCGAAAGTTTGTAAGGATGTGTGTGTGTTTGTTGCTCTTTCATGCAAAAACTACCGAACCGATTGCAATCAAATTTTGTACGTAGACAACTGTACAACTGGAATAACATATAGGCAACTTTTTATCCCGATATTCCTACGGGATACGGACTTACGCGGGTGAAACCGCGGGGCGCAGCTAGTCAGTTATAATATCGAGTTTCGATATGACGCGATGTGACATTTATCTTTAAAGTTTATTTTCAGTAATTTATTTTACTGCCGCATTAAAAAGCATTCATTAATTTATACTTATTAACATAATGAACATTAAATCTATCACATTGATATGCAAATTAATTTGTATCCAAGGATTTCTTTAATTTATATGAAAGAACATCTAAGCAATAATTGAACGAGTCTAAATTCTACAGTTAATAAATTATAAAATAATATGTAGTTATAAATAAGTATTATTGGGCTGCATTTTATTCAAAATTACACACGAGAACAACCATTAAGGTAGAACACGAGACATCAAAACTTTTAACATAGTGGTAGCTTCTACCTAACATGATCTACCTTGAATATTCATTTAATACAAACTCAGGCGAAAACTACGTCCATTATCCATCAAACTATATCATTTAATCGAAAACTTTCCACACTTTCGGATAATCCTGACTCCGCGTAGCATGTTCATATTGAATTAAATTTCATTTAACTCCTGTGGAAACCTTGGTGTTACTACCAGTTAATCGAGCTTTTTTTGCGTGGGCCTTCTAATTGTTTTTAGCAGATTTAAGCGGGCTTTTTCAATAAAATGTCCACACTAGCCTTAAGCTTATTCAAAAAATTTTTAAAATATTAAGCACATTATTTTTAAAATAGCTACAGGCTTAGTCTGTTATAATAACAGACGCTCTAAAATCTCTTGGCATTATATAATCCTCCAGGTCTTAATATTAAAAATGCAAAGGTCGGTAAGGGTTGCTCCCTTTTTACTCATCTTTCAAACTATGGAGTAAATAGTTTCAACTTCAGGTCCTTATATAATTGAGCAAGAAAGTTCGAAGGTCACATAAAGTTTCAAATACTGAAAAATTCAAGAAACTAGACGCGCGTAATGACTGTTTTTTATTATGTATTTTTATGCCAAATTTCATACAGATTCAATTAGCTGTTTTGGCGTGATAAAATAAACATACATTGTAAAATTAACACATAAAACACAACATATTACAATATAGCGTAAAAATATTAACAGAATTATTTTGAACGCTATGAATCGATGTTTATTTTCCTTACCGATGTTTTTCTAAACAAAATCCGCGATTTAAATACAGCAAAATCTAAAAACCCTAGCCACAAATTCATAAACAAAAACTATATAAGTTTGATTATGGTTACCATGGTGACGTGAGCTAAAATATGTGCAAACTAGACTAGCTCCAAACCAACCTTCGAGCATCGATATATTTAGAACTATTGTGAAAGCACTTCAGTGAAATACGTAATATCTATCTAAGTAATAGTCAAGAACAAGAGAATCCGCCCCCAAGTGGCGGCATTATGCAATCGCACGCAGATTTCAGAGCAATTTTCTTGAATGCGACCATTTCGTACAACTTTTAGAACTTAAAAACATTTTAGTTGGAAACACTTATATTGCTCTTCGTATTGTTTAAGTAAATGCTGTAATGCGTAGAGAAGTAACCTTAATTTCGTCCGTTATTCAAACGTTGTGTATAGTAGAATGAATACCTTAAATGTAGCAAATAATACAGATGTTATAGTTAGTTAGTGTGTATAGTTAGCATTCATTAATTGGATAAAGTTTTTTATTATGTTTGATTTGACGCGAGTATTATACATTTAGAAATTAAAAACTTTTTAACGGACTGACTTCGTGGTCAGTCTCCACGTGACCACGCTCGCTGTAAAGTGTTCGAAACGTTGGATTAATAATATAATGAATAAATCGCGTTTAAATCCGTTAAAAAGTTTTTAATTTCTAAATGGATAAAGTTTGTTCAAATATTCCCTTCCATATCGCCGTACTTCAACTAAATACTTGTAGAGAATTATTCAAGGTTACAGTTCCCTTCAAGTCTAGATATGTTAATATTACCAACGATAACATCTGAGCAAATTAAGATACTCCATACAGTAAGGTGAATTAACCTAATAGCGGCGATATTTTAAGCTTAACCTTTGCGCGAAATACGACGGTATGCTTTTTAAATTTAATCTTAATAAAGACAATATTTTGTTTAACAAAAGCCAGAAATAAAAACCTCCAGCATTGTCTAGGGTTCATAAAGATAATGCTTTAGCCAGCTTGGTAGTGCTTAGTGGGGCAGATAGTGTCTACCTAACCCTCAGGGAAAATTGTGATAAGCCAACCTTTTTAAAAGAGAAGCGAGATGGGGATTTAACCAAAAAAATTGGACCAAGTTCGAGTTGGGCTCGCGACACTAAGGGTTCTATACAAATAATCTAAAGAGTAACTACAAACAAAAGGTCACCCATCCGATTTATGACCGTACCAACTGTTGCTTAACATTTTTCCATTTAATTTTTTTTAATGTTTTCTAAGATGGCATAAGACATCGGTTATCTGATTTTTTTCAAAAGACGGTAATCTGGTGATAGACGAACGAGACAGATGCGACTGCAAAATATTTGTAATTGGGTCCCATTTTACATAATTTTTAATTATTCATTATTAATTAATTTAATTTCCATTTCTGTTTCAGTAATTCAAGTGTATCATTATACAGATATCTAAAACACAGACGTACGCTGCTAAGTGCTCACGACTAGTTAATTAAAACGTATTCGCATTTATTTATCGTAACATGAAGTATATTTATATATTTTATTCTAGACTTTTCACTTCTAAGTCCAAGGTCCTAACCACTGAGCCACCACTGCTCTGTCTGTATGTCCGCAACATCTGTGAGTTTTAATTAAATTTAATTACAAATTAGTACAGATCATTCGGGCGAAAAGAATATCGTGAAATGAAAGAAATTAATTTTTAAAAACTTTCAAGAGAAATGAAATTACGACCACTCTTTATATATCCAGTTTTTCGTTTTTCTTCAGTCTTAAGAAGTCTAACAATTATCAATCTCAGTTGCGCCTAATTTTAATTGATTAAATTATATCCCTAAAGAGTTTGGACGTATTATTGATTAAATACAGTGTTAAGAAAGTAAAATACATATTTAAAGTTTGAATTATGATTGAATTTCCCGGAAAAATATTCTTGCAATACCTTTTGACACTCATGGAACTATTTAAATTTAATTTTTAGTTTTATAGCATAGCATGCTTTATAATGAGAAATTTTGAAAGAATAGAAAAAAATCACGAGGCGGGATTCGAACCCGCGTCTTTTGCCAAACCACCTCTTGATCGAATTTCGGGATCACGGGTGGCCGAGAGGCTAGGCATTGCTACGGTTTAGCAAAAGACGCGGGTTCGAATCCCGCCTCGTAATCGAATTTTTTCAATTCTTTCAAAATTTCTCTATCATGGAACTAATTTGAAAGTAACAGTATAGTAAGTTTATATGACACTCGAAAAGTGCGAGGTCAAATCGGTACATGCATTTAGGAATAACGATACGTACATACACAACAAGA
>NC_052116.1:2671697-2690315 GCF_012273895.1 Zerene cesonia | reverse complement strand
TAGTTACTACGTTAATTCAGCATATACTTAATGGTCAATAGGGGTTTGTCCAACGATAATTTTTTTTTTGTTACCTAAAGAACTTTTGTTTATCTACCGTATTAATTATATACAACCTAAAGAAAACCAACCTGGTGGTATATTTATAATAACGTTCTAATGTAAAAACAAAAAAAAAATAAACAGGCCAGGAAAAATCAATCATGAAATCGAACCGGCGTCATTCGCTGTTCCCTCTACGAGCCCACCTCAGCGATCGAACTTCTTCCTTTTGTTTTTTATATAGGCCTAAGGCGCAGTCCAAATATATTTTTAGATATTTAACAAACATTTCAACTACAATTATAACATTACTTATATATATACCTACATCGACGGAAGCGGCCCTTATTGAATTCAACTTGTTTACTGTGTACTTGAAAGGTTTTCTGGAAGGTTCGTTTCAACCCACGAACGTAGCCGCAACTTAGGCCTAGCATCAACCCGGTTCTGTTGCTGGCTTGGGAACTATCTATAAACTGCTTTCCGAACCAGAGGTGCATATTAATATATTCTTTCAATATAATTGCTTCTTCTGATGTGGGTAAAAGTTCCCAAAGCCGATCTGAGGAGATTAATAGAAGCTGTATTATAAGTAATTGTTATTGACACGCCAATTTATTGAGGATTGTCAGAGGATAACAAGGAATAAAAAACATATTTCGATTTTATATTATAACCGTCACATGGGGACATTGTTCTTATAACTGCTTCCCTTTTAACTTCTTATAACTGCTTCCCTAATAATTAACCACGAGAGAATTTTGAAGTATTTGATTCGACATTTAAATTCTTTATCTTTTTTTTTATTATTAGTATTTATATCAACTATAGTTTTCACTATTACACTAACCCAAAGTTTTGTGACGTTTTTAAGGGTTTATAATTAAATATAAAGTTATGTTATGTCTATGTGTGTTAACAATGTTGCCACACTCATTAATGTCGTTAAAAGAAAATAAAACTGATTTCATTAAAAATGTGAAAGCAATGGATATTGCATACGAATTGAACAGTTTTTTAAACCGTAAAGTATATACAGTATATCAGTGGTTCTTAATTTAAATTAGCCGACAATTGGAGTCATGTTAATTTAATATGCATTCATTATTTAGATTTGATAGATTGGATATACACTCAATTGGAGCGTAATTATTAGATATCAAATATTGTTATAACAAGCTTTATCTACTCACTAGTAATATTTTCATTCATTATCTATGCTAACAAAATTTGTATTATATATATTTTTCAATAAAATACACGACAACATTCCTTTAGATTGACGTTAGAATCTACAACTTGATTATTTGAAATATGAAAAAAGAATTAATTAAATATTTTAATAAATTTAAATATAAATAAAATACATTTCTTACTGTTAAAAGACAAATTTACTATGGTTTAAGAGCTTTATTAACAAAAAACCCGTAAACGTAAACTTCTCAAACCATTTATTCATAATATATAAAATTCATATCATGTTGAAAACATAAGAGATAGAATGACAGACAAAGCTTGGCCAGAGAGCGAGCCTTTTAGCAATGTGAAACATCTCATTTCCATGATAAGTTATATAAGATATTAGAATACGTATTCGAATCAATCAAATTTTCAATCAATTCCAAAAGATGGCGCAATATTTAAAAACATAACGCGTACGTTTCCTTTGACCATGTTAGCTTACAGTTAAAAGCAATGTGGGTGTACTTACAAGTGTAAAACTCTATACATAAGCTGCGGATAATTATTCCTACGTTACTTCAAAAGATTGTACGACCAGCGTTAAAAGAAATACGATTCGAGCTGTAATTTAAAATTAGAGAATCTTGTATTTCTTATTTTATTAATAAAGAAACTTCGTTTGAAAGTGAGCACGGCTGTGGGTGACGTTGTTAATCTTACCGTATACTAGAAGGGAACTTTTAATGCACTGAGTGTTATTAAAAACAAACTTCGCTTGTTTCTGTAGAAATGCAACCTCATTTTGTTTCGTTTCGATAGAAATACCTAGGTAAAATGTGCTTTAATTTTTGCTTCATTCGGCCAAACGAAATGGTGTTTTTAAAATGACTTTTACGTTTCTTTCAGATTATCTAATAGTTGTTATTTGCAGTACATATATGTTTTATATGTTTGTTTAACTATCATTTGTGCTAATTATACTATTCCTTTCCATTTCCATTAATATAGAATTCAGTTTTATTCATAAACATGTGAATGAAGTTCACAAATTATGAATTATCATAATACATAATTTTTGTACTTTATTAACATTCAATATAAAGTCACAAAAAATCTGTTCTTTGCGACAATTTTTTTTTTTCAGATTGGATTCAAAGAGGAGTACAAAAGACACATTGACCTCAACACTATGCCAGTTATATTTTCATAAAGAAGTGATGACAAAATTCCATGAATGCTTTACTTGCTCCGAGCACCAAATTCGGCTATTATTTTTATCTTTATTTTTAATTTTAAAGCGGTTTAATTTTTTGTTAAATAACAATGTTTGTATCTTGCATGAACTAAGCATTTTGGTACATTTAAAATGTAGCTACTGTAAACCGCTGAGAAGTTCCCTCGCCGTGTTCCGAATTAAAAAGAAAGCGAGGGACAATGTCATCAAAGCGAACACATATAAAAAAGCAAATCTCATATTTTGCACTCGCTTAATAACAATAACAGAGCAAACAAATCTTCAAATCCACAAATGAAAAATATAATCACGTAATTTACATAAAGCCAAACACATACAAAGGAAAACGAATGGTTATAATTAAACATCCGTTATTAAACATTTTCTACGTCACTTGCTTACTGACCCTCGGCCATGATTAATGTACATAATAAATTCCAAATTTCATATCTCATATCTGAATTTTATTCGACTGTCTGTAATATAGTATTATATTATCTGAGCTGTCAGTCTAGACACTAGACGAAATGGTCTTTACACTCAGTAATTCCAATATTCTATTAAAATGTTGGCTTGTTATACGAGTATCGTGTAAAACTAATTTAAGATTACCTCTAGCTTCGTAGTTTAGACATTTATGTAGTTATGACCCGCCCTTTACAACACAAATTTTAAAGATAAAGCCTAGACAAAATTATAATCTAGTCATCAAAGAACAGATGTTTTAGAACCAGTTATAATTGTAAATCCTTATGTTACTATTCTAAACTATAAAACTTAAAATGAATAGAGATTTATATTTTATTATTAATAAAACCAAAATTGTTTTAGTATTTTCGAATGTTACTAAAATTAATGGCCTAAGGTAAAAGCCGATTACCACCACGCTATTTTATTGAACATAATTCCAATTATTTTGTTATTTAAACCGAAATGCCTCTTTGAAATACATTTCGTATTAAATCGAAAGTGTACGAGCCTCAACTACGAATATAGCCGTTTTCATTAAACGAAATTTAAATTGTTTGTTAGGAAATTGGTATTTTCATAATAAATTTATTTAATTTCCTTACAATTATAACTATTTATCAATTTGGTATTCATAAATTTCTACTAACTAATTCAATTCTATACAAATCATTGAATAATCTTGTCCCCTTAAACGCCTAAACTAAACGTTAAAAAAGGAATTAACAACAACAGTTGCTTGCCCAAAAAAATGAACTAGTGAAACGCATAGGAATTAGATGTGTCAAATGGAATAATGACTATTTTTTTTTTTTAATTTAGGAAAAGTAAACAGCCAACATATCCACTACATAATTCCCGCTGCCGTCGATTTTACATAGTAAAACGTCTCCCTGTCCTTTTATTCTAAAACTATGTATATACTAATATTCACCAAACACGGACAGACAAACACAGGCTGAGTTACGTTCGCATTTTTCCGATTCCGAATACGAAGAAATTAACAAACTGTCAAACATTATAAAAAAAAAACTTTCAAATGACAATTTGAAAACTGTTCGCGAATTGAATAGAACAACTTTGCGTATAAAAGCGCTTAAAACTTTTAAGCGCCATCTTTAACAGCAGCCGGCGTATCTAATGCCCGCACAGATAATAAATATATAATGCAGCGAGAAAACGGTCATTAAAGTAATGACTGTAATGAACCCTGTACGGAAGAGGAAATATACGGGCTTTAATAAGGCAATGTTTACATGTATTTGCTTTAAATTTTAGCATGGAATACCATAAAGGTTGCATGCTTGTTTCAATATAGTGATAGACTGAACGACGTGATGGAATTCGGCTTAGTAATAATACTGATATATATTGGTAGTAAGTAGATTATAATTTTAAATGCAATAGGCCTTAGGTAAAAGGAAGCTATAGCATTTTAAAATAGAGATTTTATGATTCTCGCGTTTTCTCTATCAAGTGTCCTCTAATTCCACCCATGTTAGTCTGTACTCTCTGGTTTTTAGTTAAGAAAATTTTAGCGCTTGGTGTATAAGAATTGCAATCATACCATCTTGAAAAGATAAAGATTAGAATATTGTAATATAAGAAAGTGATGTGTCAATTATAAAGAGGTTTATAGTTCCAGCCAATATCATATCATCAATAGTGAGGTACGTGGCTATCAGTAAAATTTTTATTCCAATATTCCTACGGGATCGGACTTTTCGGAACGATTTGGAACCGCGGGGCGCAGCTAGTAAATTCATATTTAACAAATGAATACACCAGTCGAAATAAGCTGGTACATTTCATCGGTGAAAACACCGGTGAATTCATCAGTGTACCGAGCTGAGTAAATAGAAGTGGCAAAAACAAAGATGTAGAAAAAGATCCTAGCAACATTGTTGACAAGCTGAGATACTCAACAATATTATAGATACGAGTCTTAAGATTTTACTTTAAAATTATAGGTATCTCGTATTCCCTTGTGGCGTACCATAATCAAAGTAGCAATTATATCTGAAATTACTGAAATCTACTCAATTATATTTCTAATAACAATTGATAGCTATATCATCATTATTATTATCTATTATCATCTCTAAATTGTCTTTATATTTATTAAATCTAAAATTTAAAATGAAAAAAACCACATGGCGTTTAAAAACACCCACAAAATATAAATCTACATAATTGAATTAAAATCCTATATTGGAACTTATTTATTTATTTTGAATGCGAACAAACCCTTACTCTAAGTTAGAAGATTAACCTCACTTATACCCGCATCACATTCCCGAGTATATTTTTCGTATAACCTACCATTCTCATAGCTCATACTTAATTGGATAGTATTTTTAAAAGTCTAAACTGAACATGCAATTTATATTCTTTTTTAGATCTTTCTTAACTAACTAACTTATTAACTTATTTTTGCCTGCATCTTACAGAAAACAATTGCCTGAAAGTAACAGGCATTACAATTTATATTGCGTACCTACTATGAAGGTGCTTTTGGTAAAAGTAAAATATATAGTGTATTTGTCAGATTATTGTATAGTTGCAAATAATATAAACACTTAAAATAGTTAAGAAATTAAAGACTTTTTTAAACGGATTTTAAACGCGATTTATTCATTATACATTTATCTGACTTTTCGAACACTTTACAGCGAGCGTGGTCCCGGGGAAACTGACTGGTTTAATATCTAAATGTATAATATTCCTGTAAAATCAAACACAAAACATTATCTTAAAGTCAGTCAGGACGTCGTTTTTAAGGCGGTGTCATTTCTCTTTGCTGTGCTGTTTTTTTTTCATATAACATAAGACGTACCGGTAAAAAAAAATCCGCACTTTTGGATATGGACAAATAAGAAGAGGAAGAGATGTTGACAGGTAATGTATTATCTGTTTCTATTAATAGCATGATTCAAATACCTGTTAGGCTAACTTATATCCATATATGCGGTAATTAACGAAACAGGCAATAATCTCCCATAAACAGTAATATATTTTAAAGGAAAGTTTTCATTGTGTCAGGTGGTAAATTTCTATATAATTTATTTATGTAAACTAAAAAACTTTTTATGAACAGTTAAGAGTTTGCTCTAGTAAAAATCTTAGAAATTCTAATAGATTCTATAGAAAATAGAGCTTTTTTATCCCGGATCAACCTGGGCTAGCTCAAGCAAACGCCCTGTAATTATTTAATACCAGACAAGTATAATTTCCACCAAGCATTTTCGTAGAAATAAATACCTTTTTCTTGTCTTATGTTATTTTTGTTGTTGTTTTTGTCATTTTGTAAATATTTCGTAGAAAATTGACAATAACAATTTGGTGACAAATTTTAGTTACATTAATTAGTTTGTGAAATAGATTACTTTACTATTTTATAAGATATGCGATACATATGCGGAGACAATATTTGTGTATTAAAATCAGTTGCATTTGTTTGAATCGATAAAACTTAAGACTGGATCAATTTGGCTACTTTTGAAAGAAATATTTTTTTTCACAAAATAAAGAAATATATTATGTAGGTGATGTGAAGCCTAATACGGTGCATATTATAATGTCCTTTCATAATGTAAGCACACAAAATTAACACAGTTTAAGAACAACTACTAAGAACGTAGCTTCGCTTACATGTACTTACTCCGGCAGCCATTCTTAATACCCGTGCCATGTTTGAATTTTTACGCCTGGTTACATATATGGCATTTTTTCAAAGTACTATTAATCCTTATGTTTATACAATGAAATCAGAAAAACTTTAGCCGCATTTAACGGACCATAAATAAAAATACACACATCATAATATAGCAGGGAAAAAGTGTAATTAACGACGCAAGCAATCAATAACACTCAAATCAACAATATCATTTATCATTAGAACTGAATACATTACCATTGGGGCGGGCATTACGTATCCAATCAGCAGCTCGTAAGTCACATTTAATATTAATCACAAATCCCTTCTCAATTAGATACAACGCGAAAGGCTTACCACGATTGATTTTTCAATATAATCTCGAAAATACACGCCTTACATGATTTTAACGAATTTTAACAATTCTAGCTCAGTTGTTAAGGGCACTAATTTAAAGGTCGAGCGATCAAGCAATGTGGAAATATTTAATTAGCTTTTCAATTGATTATCAAATCAAATCAAAATACTTTATTGTGCACCAAGTCATACAGAAAAAAATTCTATAAATAAACTCCACAAGGTCACAAAAGGCGGTCTTATCGCTAAAGTAGCGATCTCTTCCAGACAACCTGATGGCCAAGGAGACGCATATTCAAATTTAGTAGAAAACAGGGCAAAATGTGCTGTAAAAATAAATGTAATAAATTATTACATTATTACTGCTCTAATCGGTGAAAGAATGCAACGTGGGTACTTTTAAGAACTAAAAGATGCAATGAAAAGAATTCGTGTCATATATTTACATATCTACTAGCTGCGCCCCGCGGTTTCACCCGCGTAAGTCCGCATCCCGTAGGAATATCGGGATAAAAAATAGATGTTGGCCGATTCTCAGACCTACCCAATATGCTTACCAAATTTCAGAGGAATCGGTCAAGCCGTTTCGGAGGAGTATGGCAACGAAAACTGTGACACGAGAATTTTATATATATAGATATAGCTATGTATATCACACAAATACTTAACCTAACTTTAGAGCTGAGCTAACTTTTAGATGAAGTATATTAGGTGTGTGATATAAACCTTGATTGGAGGCCTTTATACCATAATTTTAGGTAAATTGAGCTAGATGAATAAAATGTATGACAAGTACAAATATTTGGGTTGTATTATGTGTCAAACAATATCCAATATTTCCACTCTAATCCCCTGTTTATCTTTATCTAATGTCTTATCAAAAAGGGTCCTTCGCTCTAGTAAGTAAAGGACCCTTTGTTAGGTTCTAACCTAGAATATATGATTTATATTTTTGATATAAAAACAATAGAACAACCTTTTTTCAATATTTAATCCCTGAAAACAGTTTGACCTTTTGTGTTTTCTCTAAAAAATATTATGAACACATTTACCCCAACAAGGAATTGGCCATTATTACCTTCATGTTCTGGAGCTTAAAATCGGTCAAGTGCGAGTCGGACTCGCACCACTTAAGTTTCCGTACAAATAATCAAAAGAGCAACTGTAAAAAAAACTGTTAACCCATCCAATTTGTGACCGTGCTAGGCGTTGCTTATCCTCCTTATCCGTTCCTTATATTTTTTTACTTTTGTTTCAGCAGCAACATAAGTACATCATCTCTGAAAAATTTCAACTGGATAGATAGACGGACAGAGAAGTCATATTAATAAGGTCCCTAGGAACTAAAATTGTATTGAATAATAAGGATAGAAACTGTGGTTATAGATACTAGATGCCTACCGAGCTATTAATTAAGATTGTGCCGATTTGATGTAGACAATATTCAGGAGGGTAAACAGAATGTCTATAGAAAATGAAGGTACTGTGGAGGCCAAAATTTGCGGCCTAATAAAATTGTTTACATTCTATGTACGTTACAGTCAAAAGTCATTGCCGGTCAGAAGACCTTTCGACTAGTTTTTTTTAGTAAAAAGTGGTTTGGGCTAATGCATTCATATATAGTACGAGATGTTTTATTTACTCTTGATATCTTACATACATATTGAAGACATTTTTACCTTCATAGAAAAATAATAATAAACAAATATAACGAGCATCCTACTAATATTATAAATGCGAAAGTTTGTAAGGATGTGTGTGTGTTTGTTGCTCTTTCACGCAAAAACTGCTGAACCGATTGCAATGAAATTTGGCACGTAGACAGCTGGACAACTGGAATAGTATATAGGCAACTGTTTATCCTGATAATCCTACGGGATACGGACTTACGCGAGTGAAACCGCGGGGCGCAGCTAGAGTGTTTATAACGAGTAATATTTCACTGTTACAAAACAAATAAATGATGCTGCAATATTGCAAGTGCCACTATTGTATTCAAACGCAACGTATATTTATATAGGTGGCGGTATAATATACAGACCTATTCCTTGAGCATGACTAACAAACTCAGATGCTTTGTTAGATTTACTGCGACAAGAAATTTGAATTCACTTAACGAATACTCGCTTCAGGATTTCGAGATTAAACTGTTCATATTTTTAACTTTGTACATAATGAATTGATCTTTTAGTGTTTTTTACATTAAAGATACTGCCTTGATTTCAGGGAGGCCATTATAGAATCTATGGATCAGCATTTTCTAGGCAGTCTGTGAGGATGTATACCAATATTTGTGATATACTCGCTTCTCCTACCGGTCACTAACATTCGCGCGAATACGCAAACCCACACATTCGCTTTATTTTTTTCTCACACATGAGCGAAAGCTTTCGTACATTAAAGGAATGTTATCACGCGCTTCAATAGCAAATGTGAACATTACTCACGTATGTGTCTCTTTGTTCAATTATTTTTTATTCCAACTGGCTCTCCGCTCGCGGCTCCGCTCGTGTAATCAAAGGAATACAGTCCCGGAGGTTTAGCTGCATAGTTTCCGATACTACGGGAACGGAATGTTCCAAGATTTCTAGTTCCAACTAAGTGTCCATCTCATAACTCGGGCTTTGACTTTTCCCTAGAACGTGCTAAACAGAAAACCATTCAAATTATCTTCAATAGTATAATAGTCAGATATCTTTCAAATACTTATGTCCGTTTGTTCCGTAAGTTAATAGGCATTATCTTATGAACAGAAAGCATATCTATATATATATATAAAAATGTAAACCCGTTTTCCTTGGTCACGGCATTACGCATGAATGGCTGGACCGATTTCACTAATTCTTTTTTTGTTGTATTTGTTATTATTAGGAGAAGGTTCTTACGGAAAAAATATTATGAAAATCTCTCAGAAATATTGAAAAATGTACATTTAATTTTGCATATTTTAAAAAACGCGAGTAACAAATGTCAATGTCATTCACAACCATAGATTATTGCAACGCTAAGGCGGTACGAAGTTCGCCGGGTCAGCTAGTATCATATGAATTTACTAGACATACGATATAACATGTCATCAGTCAACAATTTTTATAATAAAACTAGCTGCGCCCCGCGGTTTCACCCGCGTAAGTCCGTATCCCGTAGGAATATCGGGATAAAAAATAGATGTTGGCCGATTCTCAGACCTACCCAATATGCTTACCAAATTTCAGAGGAATCGGTCAAGCCGTTTCGGAGGAGTATGACAACGAAAACTGTGACACGAGAATTTTATATATATAAGATACGATTTTTCATTTCACTCTGTTTTAACCGCAATCGTCGTAAAATCTAGAACTCGTCAGACTGTATTAAAGTAAACAATGGTTTGAATTCAATATCGCCGCAAGCTGTAATAAGATTCTTGTAGCTGCAATCTAAACTTCTCATATTATTTTGATCACTCCATTTCTTCTTTTGTCTTTTTGAATTATAAATATCTTCTGGGAAGCATTATGCGTTATTGCATTATGCGAAAGCCTAGCCACCGAGGTTTACGAGTAATGATTAAATTGCATTTTGATGGCGGATAAGAAAATATAGAAGAACAATGATTTTGCAACAATGTCTTACAAACAGACTCTCATTTTATTTTCTTATATTTTATATATTTTCTTATATATTATTTTATTTTCTCAAGAGATTAAACTATCAATGAAGCGACCAAAATCACGTTTACTGGTAGTTTCGATAAATAATAACTGACGTAGTAAATTAAAAGTGTTAAGCTATACATCTTTTTTATTAAGATTTAGTATTTATTAATGATATATTTAATAGATGATTGATTAAGATACAAGATCAATGAACTCATAAATTGTGCATATCACAGTATAATCTTTTATTGATATAACAATAACAGTTCATTTAGTGTTATTAATTAATTACTTGATCGTAGGTAGGATACAATTTGAGCTCTTCTTTTATTAGTTTTTATTAATAGATTATTACAAAGCTGATGTATCTATGTACCGAGAGATCAACTATGGCTTCCTTTGCTTTTATCCGTGCATACTTCAACATTAAAAAAAATATCGCGGGTTACAAACGTCACTTTGACAGCCACAGATAAAAACGCGCGAATAGCACGCAACGCTTCGAACACAAAAGGGTAGTAGTTTTATTTCAGTCATACATCACTCCTGTAAGACACACATTTGTACTGATTCATCTCGCAAAACGATTCTAAATCCGTTGTATTCGCAAGGCGAGAAGCTAACAAAGCGTGAGTGTGCTGAATTTGACGTGAACATGCACTCGTAATGATTTATTTGCGTACTTTAAAAATGATAAGGGGTTTCAGTTTGCGAGTGCTCAGCTCTTGTATAAATATTAAAGAACTGACTTTCCGCCTGCGACTTCACCCGCGAAGTATAAGGAAAAGATGGACAAACTGTCAAAACTGTCGGAGTTTTAGAATAAAAGCTATGCTATGTCCTTTCTCGGGTCTCAAACTATCTCCGAACAAAATTTCATCCAAATCGGATCAGTGGTTTAAGCGTGAAAAACACAAACAGGATTACTTTCTAATTTGTACTGTTAGCAGGTTTAATAAAAGCGAATATTAACCGAACTCACGTATGTACATCGAATCGAAATTTATTCCATCTCAATTTTATTTTTAATTCAATAACGATTTTGATTAGACCTAGACATTAAATTCTTACTTTCCAACCGAATCAAGATTTATATCCAACTAGCTGCGCCCCGCGGTTTCACCCGCGTAAGTCCGTATCCCGTAGGAATGTCGGGATAAAAAGTTGCCTATATGTTATTCTAGTTGTCCAGCTGTCTACGTACAAAATTTCATTGCAATCGGTTCAGTAGTTTTTGCGTGAAAGAGCATCAAACACTCACACATCCTCACAAACTCTCGCATTTATAATATTAGTAGGAAGGATAGGATAGGACGGTATTGTCGAAGTAGATCGAAATTTACGGTCCAGAGCTAATTTCATTTTGATCCATTCCTCAGTACGATCGTGCGTTGTTAGTTTACAAGAGTACCATATTAGTGTTCAATTGAAATATAATAATTAGTAAAGTAGTACTTTTTTAAACCTACCGGAAGAAACTTGTTCCCACGACACAGGGAATCCTAGTGTGGGAGCATGGGTTCTTAATCTATATATATGTAACAAAATTTTTTGATAAATAAATTATTTTTTATTGTTTATTTATTGTTTATTATTGAATTGAACTCGAATGAATTACCTCTCGATTGTCCTGAGTAAGCGACAAATTTCATTGAAAATTTCAAAACGCTTTCGATAAGGTACAGAGCGTAACAAATAAATTTATACATAAACATAAACTCAAAAACATATCTAACCATCCTTCCCACACCAAGTTTTGACTTGAACGAAGAGCCGCAAAAAATCCATACCATAACATCTAATTACCTTAATCCACAATGATATCAGCCTTACAAAAATACATTGATATAATAGCGTCGTAATAAAGATACGAATGCTATTAACTGACGCTTAAAGGGGACATAAATGTTTATACAGAGGCTTTATTCGACTCGTATTCGGTACCATTGTAAGCCACTTTGTGCACTCCGAACTTTTAACTGCAAGCGACGCAATGTTAAGATCAGTACAGATACACATCTGTTTGAATTTTCATTATATATCATTATACTATGGCCATAGCCATATTATACTGTGGTTGTGTGTGATAATATGAGATCCGGTACATTGATTAAGGTTAGCTGTTAATGATAATTAATAATATTTTTAATTTTTAGTTTTAATCTTTTAATATTGTAATCATTGAAATAATGTTTCGTATTGGTTGTGATGGTTCTTAATCATCTCAATAGATGGCGTGGGGTGCCCCTTAGGCACATGAAACCGAAAGAGTAGAAGAAAAATTTGATTACTGTGGTGGTATCACGGGTGGCCGAGAGGCTAGGCGTTACTACCGTTTGGCAAAAACACGGATTCGAATCCCGCCACGTGATCAATTTTTTTTCTGTTCTACGAAATTTATCATTAATAATATTTCATTAAATTAAAAGGAAGTATTTGCAATAGTTTGTTCTTTATATGTTATATGTGGAAATTACAATGATCTACATAGCAATTATATTAATTTTAATCAATCATACAAGTGATAAACAAATGTTTGTTTTATTTTACTCCCCCACACCCCCACAGATCTGCGAGAAATAGTAATATATGAATGCTACTATGTTTTGTTATTAAGTGGGGGAGCGAGAAATCCAAATCTACTTACCCTTCGCAGTCCTTTCCTTTATTCTCTCCGTCTATTGTTTCTTATTCTCTTATACATTAAAGTGCCAACTTTAATGTATAAGTAAATCCAATAGCAGAAGCACTATATCTGTTCTTAGGCGGAGATGGTCGATGATCGTACCAGCACTGCTCCTTTGGCTCCTTTACAACATAAATAAAATGTTTCCTCCCGAGTTGCACAGACGTTCTTCATTACTCGCAATCTTTTCCAAATCCTAAAAAGTAATCCTCAATTTTATACATTTCTATTTCTATTTGTTGACACATCGCATTATATTTCAATATATGCTAATAATAAAGAAGTCAACCTTTGTCAGTCCTCATTATTTAAGTGAGGGTATTTGGATATTCGTCACGGAGAGGAACATATTAGTACACACAGTAAATAGATGTGAACGTATCCTTGCACGCTTGCACTTTACTGAAATCCGTTTATGAAATTGAAAACACACGCACGAAACTCGCTTCCAGTTTGGTTACAAAATTTCGCTTCGATGGCGGAGTTTGTTCAGCGAAGTTGGACTGTGGGCAGCGCTTAGGTCAAGTACGTATTTAATCTACGTAGCTTTAGATTAAATTGCTGGAGTCTTTTGTTTAATGGAGTTTTTGAATTGCATTTATGTAGGATTAGTTGCACCCGCGGCTTCGCTAGCGCGCATAAAGAGAATGAACGGTTGTCATACGTGACACATTTAAAAATAGCGCCATCTATCGACATTTATAAATTTCAAAGTGCGACAAATGCGTAACATATTGCATCTTCCCGTGGGCATGGCATGTTTTACTGGTATAAAAAGTAGTTTTTATGACTCTTTAGCCTTATAATTATCTCCAGACTCAAAAATCATACCATAAAATAGCTCCGTTGCGACGTAAAAAGACAAACAAATAAACATACAAACAAAAAAACCGTTCCTTTTTTAATATTAGTAAGCAAGGATACAATATTAGTAAGGATAATAGTTTAGTTACGAGCTAGTGAGTCTCAAGTATATAGTGCATTAAGGCTATCTACATATATCATAAATGCCCCTGAATCACCGAACCGATTATTTGGTACTAAGATAGTATGTAGCCACAGAATATTCGTACCAGAAATACCATTCCCATTAGTAAATAGAAGCATGGACCAGAAGGGTTTAAGGTAGTTCAAACCTCCCCCGGAATAATTTCTAAATAAAAAAAAAATATTTTTTGGGTTCTTCACTGAAAGGTAAAAAAGCTCTGTTTTTCGTTCGTCTGTCACCAGGTTGCATCTCATGAACCGTGATATTAAGATAGTTGCAAAGATTATGTAGTTATCCGGTCGTTATATCAGTAAATAATAAAAAAAAATGTTTGGGACGATCATAAATTGGATAGATCAAATTTTTTGCAGTTACTTTTAAGAAACCCTTAGTGTAGCGAGTCCAACTCGCACTTAACCGAATATTTCATGAACAATTGGAATTGGAGGAATAAATATTTGATGCGTTGTATGTTTGTATTAGTAAAATTACATAACACAAAACATAATAAACCGTTAAATAATAAGCTCAGACAATGTAAAAGTGAATTTTCTTCGTCCATTTTTCTCGAGTCACTTATAGCCAACTTGTAAAATGCATTTTTAATATGACGTGAAGAAAGTGCCAGCCATTATATAATTCAAGATGAAATTTAAAAATGACAATGTTGAAGTGGTTTCTATATGTAACTCTTTGCATTATGCCCTACACAATTTTTTACAGTCTTTTGTTTTTTACATCGTTGACACAATTCTTATACAATATATTCACACCATCAGCCCATATATGTTCTCACTGCTGGGACACGGGCCTCCTATGAGGGTTCAGGCCATAATCTACGCTGCGGGTTGGCAGATGTCACATGTCGTCGAACTTTTTGATTCTCGGACATGCCGGTTTCCTCACGATGTTTTCCTTCACCGTTTTAAGCAGTGCTGATGTTATCCACATGTGCAGATAAATTGAAAAATCAATTTATTTCCTGCACGCTCGCCCGGTCTCGAACCCCGACTTATCGATTTTGAAGTCCGAGGTTCTCACCACTGAGTCACCACTGCTTTTAATACATCATATATACTTAAGCTTAAATGTCTAATTTCCATTTGCATAGGAATGGATACAAAAAGAAATGTCGATTTAATTAATTTTTGTACTGTTACTTTGATGTATAATGAAACCTGAAAAGATATTTTTAATTTAATAAATCATTTATAATGTCACTCATCACACAATACTAATAATAGTGAACACAGTAATAAAAAATAAAATAATAAACCTCTTAGGTAAATAAACCTTAAGTTATATTATTCCATTTATCCTTCCTTATTAAAAAACCCTATAGTAAAGAGCAATGTGAGATAGGAGGCAGTATTTAGAAATAATTATATGTACAAATTACTTATCTACGACAATTTTAAATGATCAAGAAAACATTAAGCTGAAAATTTTTCATTAGATATTATTTACCTGTGACGCTCGACATCGCCCCCAAACTCAATTTCCAGATTTCTGTGTAAAAGTTATTTATACATCTCAATATTTTCTTGAACAAATTTAAACATCGCAAAAGGCAGACAACAAATTCTAAACGTCTTACATTACGACTTAACATAAATGAAACTGAATACCTTCTTGATAAATAATTTCGTCAACGAAACGAAAATAAATGCGTCTGTGAAAACCTAATAAATGGAGAAGGACGGTTTTTTCGTGTCAAAAAAGTGAACAATTTATTACGACAAAATGGCTGTTAGAAAAATGAGCTTTCAGGCCTCTCACATGCTTGAGACAAATTGCAATACATTGAAAAATATAAAACACACTAGCGATACGTCCGGCTCTGATGGTAGTACACATAGCCTACATAGCACTCATAGATCACGTGCATATACATCAGTAAAAGAGTTTTTGAAATCGGTTCCTGAGATGGGCGCATTCGAACAATCAGCTCTTCACATTTAACTATAGATATAGAAATATCAACTATATACAGCCAATAAGTAATTGTAATGATTCAATTTGAGTATATCATAGCAAATCAAAATATAATATGGAAATTGAATAAATTTTAATAAGAGTTACGTTCACTTCATAAAATGCGTCATTATTATACTTTTTCAAATATATTTTATTCGCTTCGCCTTCCCAGTCCATTCCTTCTTTCGAGTCATCAATCCTTTCCTTATCCCATATCCCTAAAAGCGGGCAGCGCATTCTCTGAGGTCTGAGCCTCTGCGAATGTTCATGGGCGATGGTGATCGTTTACCATCAGGCCAACAACCAGCTCAGTTGCCCTCTATGACATAAAAAAAATATGATACAAAACTAAATATTGTTAAGAACAGGAGTGTAATTAAAATACTTGAAAGAAATAATAAATATTCATTGAGCTCTTCGAATTAGGACTTAAGCCTTTTAGTTTAATAAAATCCAAATCAGTTGAGTAGTTTCAGAGCTTATTTAGTACAAGAAACGAAAAGACATCTCATCTTAAATCCTACTCATACTAATATTATAAATGCGAAAGTTTGTAAGGATGTGTATGTGTTTGTTACTCTTTCCTGCAATAACTGCTGAACCGATTGCAATGAAATTTGGTACGTAGACAGCTGGACAACTGGAATAACACATAGGCAACTTTTGTGACAACAACAAAGGGTGAAACCGCGGGGCGCATCTAGTAGTGTTTATTTGTAATAAAGTCTACGCAAAAAGATGCGATTTGTTTTTTAAAGTGCAAGACAAAAGTTTGTACAAAAACAAGTTATGAAGGTTTAACTTTTAGTTTTGTAGCATTGAAATACTTTATTAATTAGAAATTTTGAAAGAATAGAAAAAAAAAATCCCGCCTCGTGATTTTTTCTATTCTTTCAAAATTTATCAAGTTATGAAATCAATCTATATCAATTACAGTTATGTAATAGACAGACCATCACATAAAACATGCCAGTCTGTCAGTGTTTCTTCAATCTTATTATGTATGCATTCTCTGTTGGACATTACTATGTAGGCTCACCATATTTCTAATACAATTGAAGAATTGGCTACAAACATAATGAGATAGGAATTGATAATAAAGTCGGTCAAGTGTGAATCTCACTCGTGACACTAAGGGTGTCATACAAATAACACCCATCCAATTGATTACCGTGCAAACAGTAGCTTAACCACAAACCTTAAAACGCCAACAAATGTTCATCATCTCTGGAAATTTCAGCTGTTTAATTATTACGGTTTATGAGATACAGACTGGTGACGGACGAATGGACAGACAGACAGGCGTTCAACGAAGTCTTAGTAATGGAATTCCTTTTTACCCTTTGGTACGGGGCCCTAAAAACTTGTTTTCGTTTGTTTAATCGTGAATACGTAATTAATACTTTATATATTGGTAATTTTGATTCAATATTTTTTTACCATACGCTTTTTTGTAACACTAATCAATTTACGTTATCCCCGCGACTAAAATGCAATACGTACAAGCTCACATTTTAATTGATCTTTTAAGTGATGCAATAGAATATTTAAACTGATATGAACCAACGAAAACGCACAGCTTCTTTAATATAGAAATTAATTCCTAAATCCCAAATAATCGTAAGTAACTTCGATGCCACCCTACACCTGACCGATTCCAATTTCCGATGCCATACATCTCCGAGCTAGGTCTATTCAGGCCTCATATAGCCTCTGTCGGGAATTAAGCCCCCATTACGGTTCCTCTGCTCAATGTTCTTGTAATACCTAACTTTGACTTCAGCCATATTATTCTAATGTATGCAGCATGATTCATAACCTCGTGAAATTGTAATTTGCTGACTGGCTAAGCTCTTAATAAGAGATGTGTCCATCCCAACCTTATTAACACGAATTATTACAAAAATGCAGATGGCAGAGGAAATGAAATAACTTTTGTATGAATTAAATTTTTATTCGTGGAGCTGTCTGTTCAATTATTTTGAAATTGGTGTTATCGAGTTTCATTTTCAACCGACTTCAAAAAAGGAGGTTATCAATTCGACTGTATTTTTTTGTCTTTTTAACTCATTTTACTGGGTGAACCGATATTTGTTTTTTTTTTATTTAAAAAATGCATTCAAAATACCTGAATAGAGCGGACTCAGCGGACCCTCCTTATTTGTATATTCAAGGTGCAATGATTGAAAAATAAAATCGGGTACAACAAGTACCTATATGAAAAGCTTCATGAGCGTTGGCATGTCAGCTAGAGGCTAAGAGCTGTCCAACGCAAATGGGCCATCCGTTAATTACGTGAAACGGTAATTGTTGCATATGTACTTAGTCTGGCCATAAATACTGTTACACTTAATTATAAAAAAATATTACATTTGAATTTCGAATCTGTCA
>NC_052116.1:2652055-2670697 GCF_012273895.1 Zerene cesonia | reverse complement strand
GTAATAAATGTTATTTGCAGTTAACAATTTTCTTTTTTCTTTATTACAATATTTATGGCAAGACTAGGTATAATACCAATTACAATTACAAATGCTTCTACCCGCATTCTAAAAGGTATTTTTATGTTTATTTGCATGTATGTTTCTAACACTATTGGACCGAATTTAAATTGCTTTAACCTTTAGAAAACTACGTATCCTTAACAATAATATTTTATTTCTTTTAATAGCCTTGCCATCGAGAGGGTCGCCGATGTATTCTAATCAGCTCCCGTGACCCCTTCACTAAAGCGTCTCGATGGAACACAGTGGGATTTTAGTCGGTAAGAATCCGACACAACACACGGCTCCTTTGCCCCAGGGCCGTGTGTATCTATGTTAGATTTACTGATTCATGAAAAATTGGCAAAAATAGAAAATATGTCTTTATTAAAAATGACAGCAACTTTAACGCAATGACCTTTACGTTGGAGACAAAATAGCAAATAAGTAAATCAAGGCCTTTCTAATTCATACAAAATTCAACTGAACAATATTCACATGCTAGGAATATGTTATGTTAATGTACATTATATATACAATGAACTACTTATTCAATCAGAGCTATTCTCAGAAGGCTCTCTAACAAATACGCGAATAACATTATTGTACCCTGGGTCAAAAAGACCCTGCGATAAATTATATCGCTCTCGTCTTTATCGCAACGAGCTACGAATAAATAAGTTAAGGTTTTATGAGTTTCCATATTGCCTTCATATTTCTTTTGTTACCGGGGTGTTTTGTAAATGTTTGTTCAGAACAATTACGACAGATAGCAATGTAGTCGCTCGTCTTTAGTGGGTTTTCATACAGAAATAGTAGAACAAATGTTGGGAAATCATATTCTGTGCTACGCTTTACTGGAATCATTATTTTATATGAATGTGTATTTTTAGAAAAATAATAGATTGGATTGATGTGAAACAAAATATTTCATTGTATTTTCTCAAAAAAAATTATATGCTCTATAGATAAAATCATTTATAAATCGTTAAATCTTAATTCAAAATTCTTCCTCTATCCAGGTGGTAAAAATTAAGTGGATGGTCCACTACAAAATTACAGCAGTTGTATATATATAGATTATAAGCTTTTATTTATATTCGGTTCATTCGGAAGTCGTGGGTAAAAGCTAATAATTGATATAAAATTGTTTCCAAATGCTTGTTAACTAATTACTTTCGTACTATCGACCTTAACTTGTCCGAGTTCTTGAATGACGTGTTTTAATATCGATTACTCATTTAATTTATTGGACAGATTGTAAATCTAGTACTTTCTTGTGTTTGATTTTACGCGAGTATTATAAATATATAAAATAAGACTTTTTAACGGATTTAAACTGTAAAGTGTTCAAAACGTCGGGTTAATAATATAATGAATAAATCGCGTTTAAAATCCGTTAAAAAGTCTTTAATTTCTAGATTGTAAATTTGTTAGAATAATTGTTAGTATTATTTACTGTATTAAGTATTTTGTTATCGTATTGCATTCATCCTGAAATTGTATTTGATCTATGTAAACAAATTAATAAATTTATTCTTATATATAAAATTCTCGTGTCACAATGTCACCTTACTCCTCCGAAACGGGTGAACCGATTCAAATTAGACTTTGTGTGCATATCGGATAGGTCTGAGAATCAGCCAACATCTATTTTTCATACCCCTAAATGATAAGAGCTAGTAATAAACAAAAGAATTTAAAATTCGCAATTGACAAGATACATCGTTGACATTTCTAACTTAAATTTCAACGAAAATATCCCATCATATGGAGTGCAGCTTAACCTGTAACGTCACTGCTCGCACAAGTTTCACTGAAGCTGAGTTTAAAAAGTAAAATAAAGAGAGCAGTGACACAAAGAAATGTTCCTCGTTTTTGTGAACTCCCCTTTGTTTAAGCTGAAAACAAGATAAGGGTGTGTGTATAGACACTCGGAGAGAAATGGCTAAAGCAAATGTTTATTGTAACAAATATAAGTCTAATTTTATCGTCCCTTATTTTAAGGTTGTCATATTAATATAATTAGCTATTTCAGTGTTCAAAGACGCATAATGTTATTATATTTTGAATAAAAAAGTTATAAACGTTTACTAGATTTGTGACATTAGGATATAAGACTAACGCAACGACGTAACGAGTGTGAACGAGAAAATTATTTTCTGCAAAAAGGTCACCGACGTCACTGACTCCCTGGGACCAAATACTAAAATGGGATCTAATGACGATAATTTATTATTAAACTTAAAAAAAAATCGCATCAATCAGTGGAAAACCCATGGAATTATCGAGTAACAAATCCAAAAATGGTAGAATTGAGAATTAAGAGATTTTGCGTGTGATTATTAGACATTATATGGGTATTACATTTCCGCTATCGCTTCCTCTAATTCACACACACAGGCTCAGTTTAACTGACGGCGGTACATGTCACATACAATGCTCAGAAACTGCACGCTTACCGCTTTCGACCTTTGCTTTTTACAAATCGTCTCAACACAGGTTAGTTTGAATTTTGCTCCGTGTTGAAATAACGTTTTCGTAGTCCTTACGTTTTTCTTTCCAATGTTCTTGACACTTCAAAATCTCTCAAATGTTTCAGAGTGAAACGAAATATTCGCATTCCGTTCTTCATGTAATTTTTTTCTTCAAAAAAGGTCGACTTCCCAGGGAATGCACACCTCCAAATTCTAAATTTCCTATTATACACAATAAGATCGTATGGGTTGAAAACTTACGAAGTTAGCGAGTAACGGAGCCAAAAAACAATCGAATTAAGAAGATCGTTTGTTTTTTGGTACGCCGATTGAAATTCATAAAAAAATTTAACGTGCTTCAAGTAGTTTAGGCGACGACGTATCGTCGGCATACTCCAATAACAATCGTTATAACCATACTGTAATGAATATCGCTCTATAATGAATTCAAATGAATTTTCAGATCGAAATGAGCGAATCAGCCTGATAGAAACAAGCAAAGTTAACCACAGCACCGCACACACGTTACACAATGCCAAGGAATTCAAGAGCAATTGAAATCGACAATAGAATCTTAACCCCAGCCATTTTAATTAGATACGAAACCTTGAGGTATATTTTGAACTAATTCGGTCTACGTAATCATAAGCTCAAATAACCTTCAGTACGCCAATGTACTATAACTGCCAAAACACCATTATAAAATTCCCCTTTCCTACTACCCAGTTGAAGATATTAGAGGGAGGGAGAACGTTAAAGAAGTTTTTGCATATATTTTCTAATGTTATTCACATTATAAATTTTCAACAGCTTTGTTCCGAAATATCCTTGATTATTATTAAGACGCTACGAGCTAAAAGCGTATTTTATAATGCCTTAAGGTATATCCACTGCAGTAAAAGTAAAGAAGATGATTTTATTACTTCAAAATATATGTATATTCTCATTCGTCGTCATTCTGATTTATGCCAGTTATTCTTCAAGCAATATAACAATTTAATAGAGATTTATTTTATAAGTGCAATCAATATAATTTCCAGTAATTGCGTATTCTTATTTCTAAGCATAATACGTACGCATGTGTGTGTGCGGCCTTGTGTATGGTCAGTGCCGGCCGACACCGTTCATGTTGATAGCATAGATGTGTGCGTGCGTCATTCTACTTTTTGTAGTCCCGATATAAGAGATTTTTGACAATAATCGTTCAAAAAATATAAACACACAAAAATCCATAAATCATATTTAGAATCGAAATTATAGATATGCCACTTCTTTTTCGTTTGTGCCATTTAGCTAAAGCTTTAGCGAGATAATCAAAATTCTAAAAGCAAATATATTTTCACCTAATATAACACGCACACACGAGAGGCACAATTTCGACCGATTAACTTCGACCGTCAAACATCGCTAGCACTTTCAAATCAATTGAAATAGGGTTGTCAATCGAGACATATATGATAGAGATCCTATTATAAGCCAATAAAGAATTTAATAAAACATTTACGTGAAGTACAAATTGTATATTGTCTTTAAATCCAATTTTGGAGTTTTTAAGTATCATCAGATAAATATGGTCAAGCATAATATCAAATAATTATAGATACTTAGTGCCTAGACATATAATTGGTATTCGATATTTTATCGTATAAAGTGAAGCTGACTAAAACAATGTTGAAATTTTGAAACTTTATCATCTTTTCGTTTTCATTTTTTATGAGTTATATACTTTATGTTTATAAGTCTTTTAAACAAAGCAATTAAAAACCAAATATCAATGTATCTGGTATATCAGATAAAAAACAAAATACCATCAAATAAAAAAAAAATCTATGTCGTTGACAGCCCTGACCGTACCCTCAATATAATGACTGAAAAGTTTTCCGATCGACGAAAAAATATACCGAACTCCGATCAGGCGGGTCCTAAGTAATTCGGTCGGGCTGAATAGCTGTATTCCGAAGGAAAGTTGCCTAAACTTCACTGAATAACGCTGACTTTAAGCGGCTCAAAAGTCAGATGCTATATAACATCGTACAGATAGTTTATTCGTAACCTTTATTACTGAGATTTGGGATAGGCACAATGTTCTTTCATTTGTTATGAGTAGTCATGTCACAGATATAAGACTTCACCTACATCTGGAGATCATGAGTTTGCATTGAATTAATGGACTTGTGTGTAACTGCTAAAATCAGTAAAGATTGTATGGTTTTTAAAAACACAAGATGCCCTTAACGCGATCGTGTCTCATAATACATATAACTATTATTTGAAAATAAATTGTTAATGCTCAAATCATATTTTTAATAAATTGATACAAGAAATATAGCTGTGTTTAGGCTATTAAATGAAATTAATTAGTACCTTGAACCTTTTTGAATGTTAAAAGTATTTTATTTTATATATATTATTGCCTGTATCTTATTAATACTAGATTTGAATATTTAATTGAGATTAATACTAGATGACGAAGCCGCGCATGGAAAACTAATAAAGCTTATATTTCTAATCAGGTAATATAGACAATCCATTCTAAGTAAGCTTATAATTGTTACTTGTATGATTTTTTCCTTTCTTGCCAAATAAAAACGTCACAAGTTAATTAGCAATATATAATAATTAATTACTCCACTCGATAACCTTTTAAAGTGAATATTAATATCATGACATATTAATCATATCAAAATTATTAACGAACTTTTCAATGATGCTCAAATAAATTTATATATCGTTCATAAAATTCAATATTTCACAGAGTTTAATGAATTATTATTTATAACTAATACTTCGAAAAAATCACATTTTAATTTGAAGTACAGAAAATTAATAAGTCTGATATGATTATATCTTTAACGCTGGATTTCAATATCGAGCTCTGATCCGTAATCTGCGGATTAAAGATAACTGTTTCGAATACACGATAAATTTTGATCGCTTATTCGTTATTACACATTTAAATAAGGGAGCGATGTACATCGAACAATAAGTACTGTAGATTTCTAATTAAGGTATATGAAACCGAACTTTCAACATAGCCACCTGAATACCAAGGTAATATAATATTTAGGTAGATAGCGTAATGGATTAAAATATTTTTAATTAGTATTTGTATTCAAATATTTGCACCATATGACTATACAATTATCACTGTATGCACTGCCAGTTACAAAAATATTTTAGAAAGCAATATATTACTAGAATAAATTAAGTTTATAGTGGTTTTCTGTAAGTTTACTACTGTAAATATACGTAGAAACCTTAAATTAAGCTATTCCAGCTCTTCATACGTTTCAGTTATCTTCTGTTTTAAAACACGTTCTCGCGTTTTGCCGCTCCATTAATAGATATTTACGACTGCATTAAGTAAATTGCTTGACCGACAAACCTGCAATTACGATGTACAAACACCACGATCCCAAATTGGTGGAAAACTGACTTTATCGTCAAAGCAAAGAGCATGAATTTGAAATTCTGTAGCTGATGCATTTTTCTGCGGCGCTTAGCAAAGCAGAACTGTTTTATTGGAAACACTGCTTTTTCTACGATCCAGTTCTGGAAATTTCTGGAATATGCGATTTTTTGATTTCATTGAGAGAGCACATACGATACTTAAACTTCATTAGGTATTCTTTTATATATTATAAAAAAAGATTATCTTAGTTTGATTGAAGACTATTTGAGTATCTATTTAATTTTTCTTTTCATCCTAAAATAGATGATATATCATTCTGATTGTAGCTATATATTCCCGTTATGAGTTTGTACCATTTTTTATATATGAAAAACCAATGGCATTTTCTTAAAGAAATAACACCATGTTTAAAATAATTATAATTTACAGAGATTATGTTTATTTAGCATATTTTTTAATTATTTTTAGAATTCTTCAAAATTTTATATTGTATTTTATAATTATCAAATATGAAAGCATATTTTAAAATGCAATATCATAAAATAATCTGATTTATTTTAAATTATTCTCATTCGAAAATATTCTCATAACAATCCAACAATAAATACAAGATTCAAGATTCAATATTTACTGACAATAAATAATCTTTAACATTTCCTCTTTTTCCACGCTACATTAGAAATTTTGTTTACCCACCTTTTCAACAAATATCACAAAAAGGCGAAATAGTATATCGATTTTTGTGCAACTTTGGCATTATATTTATGAGCTATTTACATGATACATTACATATATTACTAGCTGTGCCCCGCGGTTTCACCCGCGTAAGTCCGTATCCCATAGGAATATCGGGATAAACAGTTGCCTATATGTTATTCCAGTTGTCCAGCTGTCTACGTACCAAATTTCATTGCAATCGGTTCAGTAGTTTTTGCGTGAAAGAGCAACAAACGCACACACATCCTTACAAACTTTCGCATTTATAATATTAGTAGGATAGTAGGATGTAGCAATTCCATCACCGAATCAAACTTGAATCACTCTATAAATAAAATAGCATAACCCCTACGCTATCCGATAACCTCACGATATATCTCTGTCACATCCACTTAGACCCATTTAATGTACTTACTACAATGTAATAGAAACCTAACGATCCTGAACCGGACAAAAGCAATATTGTCGAGCCACCTGAAGTGTGATTCTCTGTACAAAGGGAATTTAATAGGAATGAATCGTTTGGAGACGCCTTTTAAAATTTTCTTTATAATTGTAGCGTATTGAACACATAATTCTGTTACTATTATTGTCTATTGATCTGTAGTATTCATTCTTTTCTTACCTTCGTTACCTTCTTTTATTTCACGTAAATTAAACATATCTTCAGATTACATAAGTACTTTTAAAAAAAGTACGCCCGACCTTACGTACGTTTCTTAAATCAAGTACAAATAAGTACCTAGCATAAATTAGAAAACCGATATAATGTAATATTTATAAACAGCCAGCGACGGAATACATTTCTGCATAGCTTTTTATATAAGCCCGTTAAATTTTAAGTAGTCACATATGTTTGTAACTACATTAACTCATGAGAGGGACTTTTGATTAGGCCAAGACCCTAAACGGCACTAACGCGATGCATACGCAAAAGTTTTTTAATCTAATTTATATTCATACCCTTGACAGTCTCATGAATACGCCTACATATAAAGGCAATCAATTTACGTCTAGACCGAGAAGAAAATGCAATATAATAATGTTTGATGAAATAACTGGTAATAAGGTATAAATTATGCATTGAATGTACTCGTTCAATAGGGTTGTATGGACATCAAGGTGAAAATAATATTTAAGCTGGGAGTCAAACACGCTTCGTTACAATTTGAGCCAGTTCTCACCTAAAAACCCCCCACAAAAGATCGAATTCTGTTGTATTTTGTCTGATTTTCGTTTCTTATTTTTCCACCATGCTCACTCACTCATTATTGACCGTACCGGCCCCATTGCAAATACTTTTCTTATCCTTTGAAAGTTGACAACAAATTGAAAGATGGCTACACCTTTGTGTAGGTTCACGAGCGGTAGTTATCGCTTTGCATTAGGCAAACCACCAGCTCGGATCCGCGGGTCAACATAAAAAAATTATCAAAAAACATATTATTGTAGTACAATTACAACACAATTAAATACAAACAGTGGTAGTTATAATTGTCTACACTAATATAATAAAGAGGAAAAAATTGTTTCTTTATGTCTAAAAAGTAAACTATTGAATTAAAAATTATTTTACATTCCCAATTATAGACAAAGAATCAATGTCTCTAAAAGGGTGGGTCTCTAAAAGGGAGGTCTCAAAAAAAAATTTAAGGGTTGGTTTTATAAATCGCATACCAATTTATAAATGTTAATATAAAAACTACTTGATATCTTAAAAATTACTCCAGTAATTTAATTTATCTACGGAACCGAACAGAGGACAAAACCGCGAATTTGCACTTAGCAAATTTAAGATTGAACCCTAACAGTAATTAATAGCATAACGTTTTAAGAAAAGCAAAACACAATTGAAATTTATTTAAAATAGTATTGAACATCAACGTCCGTTGGAATTTCATCTCTTTCACGCAGATAAATCCCGTTCAGCGTTTCTAGAAAGATCTCGAAAAGGGTTTATAACAGGACTCAACAGTTGATTCGGGCAGTGTATAGAGGGGTATAAAACAAACGAGGGTAGGCCGCAGGTGAAGTGTGCCCCGCGGGAGTGATACTTGTGATTGGCCCGATTGAACCCTATTCAGCATCCGCCTTTCATTTACGATAATGCTTGGAAATAAGTCGAATTTAACTTTAGCGTGATTGCTGTTGAAGATATAGATTAGTGAGTGAGAGTTAGTTTCACCAAGTAGACATTGAAACGAAAAGATGAGAACATATAAACACCACCGATTTTAAAAATTCTTTCAAATATTAAAGCTGATGCCAATGTAATGCTGATGTGGTCACATTAAAATTGGACATATTTCACACAATTTGTCTTGTTTTTGTTTAAAATAATTATTGTTAGTTAGCATTGTTGTTATTGCATTTTATTTTTAATCTGGTCGAGGTGCTTGCATTTTAAAAAATGCGCTGCGATAATTCCACCTCGTAAAACACAAATTTTATGTAATAAATCGTTCCATCAGCTCGCAACGAAAACATTTTTAAAGTAATCTGGCCTTTCGAGGTTATACATACAAACAAATAGTTGGCACAAGAACTTAAGCGTCGCAACAGTAGAAGCTTTCTTTCCCAAAAATATTATCGATTTCATAATCTGTAATTCAACAGATATTTTTAAACCTTTATTGGCAATACTCGTGTCATTTACAAATCCAGGAAAACATCAAAGTAATGCTACATAACCGCTTCATTCCGCCACGCAAAATTGTAATTTATGAAGAGAACGTAATGTCATTCAATAGAGAGTAAATGGCTACTTTTGATAGTTAAATGTGAGCAGAAAGTCTCGTAAACATGTTTATGCCGCCACAGTGACATGGTCTTATGACAGCAGATGTGCGCATATACGACACCATACTCAGTTATGCTCACTGCGTTCCGCCGGCACTAAAACTTCCAGAAAAACATCGATCATATGAGAATTTTATGGAAATACATGTATGAAGGGACAAGATATACTTTTACATTTTGCTGTATTAATAGCCAATACAATTTTAAGAGTGCAATATTCATATTTTACAATCGAACAATAACATAAAATGAAGAGGCATTTCTATACAAGAGAAATTTTACATCCTATAAAGATAATATTTTAGCACAGTATGAAATTGTTTCTCAATATTGCTAGATGGCGATTCGATTTTGTTAATTCAATTGCTGGATAAATCCAGAAGTAAATGACTTCAAATCCACATAATGATTTTTAATCACTTTTAATGACACAAGGCGAGCGAGCGGACTATTATTGATGAATCTTGATATAAAATAAAAGCCATTTTTGAAACACAAACTTGTACGGCAATTTTGAATAATTTGAATTGTCTGTAAAAAAATAATTTTCAATTTTCGCCTCAAATTATATTATAAGTATAGACCCCGACATCATTTATAGAGGCCATTGCGGCAGGCCATTTAACGCGGCTAGTTGTGGTTCCTTCCTAGATATCCGACTTTAAAATTAAAGAAAATTCTATATACGTTTGTAAATTATTTAAGTACAAAGAGGTGAGCTCCAAATAATCCTATAATCATCACGTAAGAATTTATTGTGAAACAAAAAAAGACACTAATTTGGAAACTATAAATAAGGAAAATAGATAAACTCTTATTCAAGCTATCCGCTCATCTACTTGAAGTCCGTAGGAGTCAAGTGTAATAAGTGTAGGGCAAAACTCAAAAATCTTCTATACAAATGAATTTGACATAGCATTACAAGTACATAAAGTAGTTTATAGAAGTACTAGCTGCACCCCGCGGTTTCAGCCGCGAAAGTCCGTATCCTCTAGGAATATGGGGATTAAAAGTCGCCTATATGTTATGTATCTACGTACCATATTTCATTGCAATCGGTTCAGTAGTTTTTGCGTGAAAGAGCAACAAACACACACACACAACCATCCTTACAAACTTTCGCATTTATAATATTAGTAGGATAGTAGGATTTCTTCGCAAGAACGCAGCAAAAATTTTCACATAAATTTGAGTAGAGACATTCTACTCATAAATATAAACTAAAATTTTTAAGGAAATCCATTACATTTACATACTGTTTATATTCACACTCATAACAAAGTTTTATATTATAACATCCTATTTTCAAACCGTATATAAAGCAAATATGTTAACTTCATTTCCATTGTTATTTACACAAAATAATTTCCCGTTCGCATATATAAATAAGACAGAAGAGTTTCTTGTAATCAAAGAACAAACGAACGTCTACGAAAGATATTTACATATTCCACGTTTGATCTCAATAGTGACGCAAAATCGCAAATTTACTCCCTCAATGATTTCTCAGACCTTCGAAACATTGATTATAAAACAACTCAAAGCTCAGCAAACATCGATCAAAAAATACTAATACTGAGATTTTATGTTTCGATAGAACATAACTTTTAAAAACAGTTACTTTAGTTCTAAAACAAATGCGTATTTGAGTTGGTATTTTCTATGATTTATATAACGATAAATATTATAACATAAAAATTACGTACATTAAATAACACTATCGGCATAAAATCTTTACTTATATATTACTCATTATACTAACGTTCGACGTTAATTTAAATATTAAACGTCAAGATAAATATTTTTCACCAGTAGTAGGTATCTATTCTTACTATAAAATCATTATAACGAAGTATAGAAATGTAATTCTGTTAATTCTATAAGGAATATATAATACTTATTATAACATCATTGCGTATTAATATTTATCAACAGACGCACAATCCAAAAACTTCAATGCAAAACTACTCATCCAACCGACTTTATAAATACTCGAAAAGATTTAGATGAAAAAGCAAGCTATATCATAAGAAACTGCTTGTAGCATCTTTAAATTGAATTTTCTTTTAGCTCAGCGCACTACCTGCGCTGTATTTCACTCGAATATAACAATGGAGTGGGAAGGCTTATTCCAGACGAGGGGTTTTATTGAAAGAAAGTCTTACAAGATATCCCGGTTGACGCCTTTATCGCATTTAGGTTTTCATTTTTTATACACCCATATTCAATACTAACTTAACAGTGCTTTCATGTTATTTTATTTCGTATTCTCTTCTGGATTCTCTTTCGTTGCTTTGCTACGACCTGAGTTCTACTGTTAAAAAACTCTTCGCATATATAAATTAAATCAATCATAGTCAAGAAACACTATTACAATAATATGACATCATAATTGCACAATATTTAATACTATGGCGAATCCTACTAATCCTATCTTACTAATATTATAAATGCGAAAGTTTGTAATGATGTGTGTGTGTTTGTTGCTCTTCTTTCACGCAAAAGCTACTGAACCGATTGCAATGAAATTTGGTACATAGACAGCTGGACGACTGAATTAACATATAGTCAACTTTTTATCCCGATATTCCTACGCGATACATACTTACGCGGATGAAACCGCGGGGCGCAGCTAGTAGTTAAATAATTGCAAAGAATGAGCCATATTCACTTATTTATATTCTGTATTCACCGCATTTCTAAAAGTGCATACAAGGATAAGTAGTCGATTTGTCAATGACTTTTTACAATAATTAACAGCATGGTGGTGGCTCAGTGTCGGATTTCAATCGAAAATTCGAGGGTTCAAGACCACGCGAACCTGCATTAATAGATTATTCTATTTATTTGCATATTGTTCACATCACCACTGCTCTAAGCGGTGAGGGTAAACACCATTAAAGATTTTCTTAGATACAAAGGTTCACCACCATGATATCCTATCAACCCGAGTATGGCCAACATAGTCGATTGTGGCCTGAGCCCTCAAAGACAGCCTGTGTCCAAGCAGTGGAAACGAAAATGGACTGATGATGATGACATTAATGAGTAGATAAGTTAGCCCATGTAACAAAGAAATGAAAGAAAGGAAGAACATTTTTTTAACACACACAAACACAAAAATAATAACAATACATAGAAACAAAAAATGAAATAAAAAAGAAACCAGAAGATTATAATAAGAGAAGGAATAAAAATAAATAAATATAAATTACGTGTGGTGTGCGTGCGATCCTAAAAAAGGATGCCACTCAGTATAAGTTTGTTATTTAGTCACTTATAGTTTATAATTGAAACCATATATTTAATCGTGTTTGGACTCAGCCTAAAGGAAGCCGATTTAAATCTGTAGGTACCTTTGTCTTTGTTAAATATTCCCAAATGCAAATGAATAAATAAATAAAATCATGTACATAAATAAATTTTACCCACCATTTCCCGAAAATATACCCATATCGATCAAATAACACATACGACCACATAGCGGTAGTAAGGAGAAATGTAAATTGTAAAGTTAATGCTGGCGCATCCAACTACGCACAATTCTACGTAACGAAGTTTACGGCCCTGAGATCCCACCCTGTTTAAGGATGGCTACACGTGAGCGACGAATAGTACGTGACATGACAATGTACCTAGATATTTATGATTAATTAACTGTGGGAGTCGAGCACGCTTCGGCACGAATTGGGCTAGCTCGCAACGGGGAAGTACCACACCCACACAGAAAACCGGTGTGAAATAATAGAATGCTATTGTGTTTCGTACGGTAGGTGGAGGAGCCGGAGGCCCATATCCTTCTTCTTGCCCTTCCTAGTGCTTTCCTTTATTACTCTCATCAATCCTTTCTTAATCCCTTCCTAATTTAAAGTCTGCAATCCATTTGTAGAGAACCCTCTAAGGTCTGCAATTGACCTTACGCCTCTCCAAATGTTCATGGGCGGTGGTAGCGCTTACCATCAGGCGACCTACCAACTCCATTGCCGACTATAACATAAAAAAAAATATTATCTCGTGAATATTAATCATCAGCCTATATTTGCTCTCATTGCGGAGACGCCAGTTCCTACGAGAGTCAAAAACATGCTGGATTGGTGGATTGGATGATATATGGATGTCCTTTTTAATCTTTGGGTTTAATGATAAACCGGCCAAGTGCGAGCCAAATTCGCTCACCGAATTCTGTACAAAACTGTTTTGCATTATTTATTATGTTACGTAACAAAAATGTATGTATTTTAAATTCATTCTCTCTCTGTACTATAAGGCGTTGTGTAATAAATTTCAAGGTTCAAAGTTCGCAGGAAGCACCTTGTAGGTTTTGAATTTCTTGCGAGTGTCACAAATTTGCAACATAAACAGCTATATCTTATGGGTTCCGTTTATTTCCTCTCTTGATACGGAACCCTAAAATCTACAAAAATAAATAATTTTCAAGTCGTTTATTATGCTTATTTGCACAAAACATTAAACATTTCACTAACATTTTATAAGGGTTTTTCATTCGCCCGACGATATATGCATCTAAATTTTTTAAAGAAAATAGTGAAAATAGTGTTTTTCTTTTTTTCTTATTCCAAGTAGATTTTTGTCATTTGCGTCCCATTTTGTCGCCACATCTCGGGGCAACGGGTGAGAAGGGGAAACATAAACCGTTTTAACCGTATTTTAAAGGACCATAACTTTGAATTGAGCAATGAGATAAAAGCTTTCTTACAAGGTGACTTAATAATTCGTCGAGTTATCTTTAACTCTAATATATATTAATGTAACCTTCTAGATCAGTTCTAGAGTTTGAAATAAAATACAAAACTGCTTTTTCTAACTTAGCCGTTATATATAATTTTTAGTTTAATTGCATTTAAATCTGTACTAATATTATAAAGCTGAAGAGTTTGCTTGTTTGTTTGTTTGAACGCACTATTCTCAGGAACTACTGGGCCTATTTGAAAAATTCTTTCAATGTTAGATAGCCTATTTATTGAGGAAGGCTGTAGGCTATATATGTACCACGGGCGAAGCTGGGGCGGACCGCTGTTGCTTTATGAGTGACAATTTTTTAAAGGAATAAAAAAATTTTTGATCACGAGGCGATGGTGCTTAGGCACATGAAACCGAAAGAGAAGAAGAAATTCGATTGCACAAGCGGTATCACGTGTGGCCGAGAGGCTAAGCGTTGCTACAATTTGGCAAAAGACGCGGGTTCAAACCCCGCCTGAAGATCAAAATATTTTCTATTCTTAAAAAAAAAATCATCCTCGTTATATCTACACAGAGACAGATATAGCATGTAGGATAGCAATTTATTTGGATCTATTCTTCGTTAGACCAGAAAAACACTAAAACCCCAGAACACCAGCTGAAGCAGCCTTTGGCCCCGGTCTTTAGCTAGTTGTAAACACAACAGGCCTCATAAATGCACGTTAGGCAAAACAAGATTATAAAAAGAGAAAAAGCGCTCACCAGGGCATTGATAACTACATAAACGCCCCAAATTATATGAAACATAAATTAAATATCTACCTACATACTTTAATCATCTGCTATATTTAATCAGAGTTCATTTTCCGCTATGTAACACAATAAATTGTTTCCAAAAGCATGTTTAAGTAAATTACCGCGTAATGTGCTATAATACTCGTAATATTAAACTTCAGTTCGCCCTCATTGCAATTTGGAGGTATATCATGAAAGACTTGTTAAATTGTGTAGCAATTATTCCAATTTGTGCAGCTTAACAAACTAAAATTCAACAAACGGTGAAGCCATTATGTTTATGTGTAATTTATTAAAGCATGCACGTCTGGTTCCAGAAATACAAATACAAGACGTACTCCATTTTTTGTATGTTTTTGTATTACATTGCGATGTGTAAACACGAAAACTTTTATATTCATGTAAAATAGTATTTACGGACAGTAATTTCTAAAGCTACCACCAATTCGGATTGTTTCCTACTATTTTTAGAGATATTGATATAACAAAAATAATAACTGAAAAAAACGACATAATTTTCAGGTAGATATCATTTCTACAAGTATTAATGGGCGCAGCTGGTCATTACCCTCAAGCTATTCACCAGCTCCTCTAAAACACCACCTAAAGAATCAATGTTAATGTTTATAACTCCAACAATATTAAAAAAAATAATAATAATTTATTGAACAAATTATAAATCACATAGAACATGAAACCCAGACTCCTAATATAGCTTTCGCTGTGTTTCAGGAGTCTGTCTCTTCCCGATACAGTACATAAAAGTTCAATTTAGACACAATAAAATGTAATTGCTGCTACATACATATGAAATTTAAATTCTATAATTTAATATAAATTTATAATATTTAACAATTAACAATTTTAATAATTTACATTTTATCATAATCAAATTTATATATTATAATCAATGTTATTATATGTATTTAAATAAACTAATAATTCTAATCAATTACAAACCGATAGACACCTAAACAAAAGTAAGATCCAAATTTTATCACTATGGCAACCTTTGATCAAAATATTGTATTCTTAGAAAAGACCTCGTGTTTTAGAGGTAACAGTTAACCTTTATGTAAATATCGATAAAAGAACTCAAAGACTTCGACGCAAATTCATTTATTCTCCCAACCTATACAAATTGTCAGTGTAATACAATAAACCTTCCATTGTATACTTCAACCGCAATAAACGACAAAAAAAATGATTGCAATGTCCTTGTGAAGACGGCGTCTGCTTTAATCTAACCTGTTTCAATTTGCTTGTCACCACTTCCCAGAGTTTTCCATTTTAAAAGAACCTTCCTTTCATATTCAAAGAAAAAATCCTTGCGAACTGTCTGCATTAAGCAGACACGTATTCTTTGATGTTTCATAAGCTTCACGTTAGATAAAAATTTCTGGATTAAACTAAATTGTGATATCGTATCTCATAGTGAGATGTTTATAAATTTTTTTTTTGTTCCCTCACCAATATGCTCGGCTCTATACCACCAGGAGGAAGGTAAATGTCCGGGACATTTGGAAGTCTAACGAAATTTTTAATTTATTGTGGGACAAAATTAATGTATACATTTTTTTAAATAGTTAATGATAGTTTTGGAATTCTATGTAGGATAACTACTGGTACCTGGAATTCATATCTTCAACTTCATGAGTTTAAAACAATTAAATTTTATAACTAATCTATTTAGGAACAAACAAATTTCAAAATAAGCGCGAAAACAAATCCAATAAATCGAAAAACATCAAATACCGCTTAATCGTTTTCGAATTATTGGTGATGTAAATAGCACGACTGATGATTTGTACCAAATAATTATTTATTTCTATGTCTATGGATGACAGAAATGCTCCTTATCAATGCAAAAACCGCAAAGAAATACCTAAGTCAGAACCGACACAAACCCGATGTCGAGACATTTCTCTAAGAACTTTCGGATTCGGGTGAACTAAACCTCGTTGAGTTTAATGAAGATGATTGATTGATGGTGATTCAAGAGCATTCCTATTAGTATATCCCCGAAAACCTGATTCCTTGGATTCGAAATCTCGAGAGACATTCAAATTTGCGGTCATTCGAAACTAAGACTAAATTAGCCTGTAAGAAACTAGAGGTGTTTAGTAGATCGAGAGCGCATATGTACAAATGTCTTTTTCTTGGAGCCGGAACCACACACCGGAGCACAGTGTCAATTGCTTTCATAATCTCATCCAATATGGAGTAGTCCAATTGTCAAAGATAGATAAGAGTTCTCTATACTTACGAAGAGACGTTGCATATCTTTTGTATACAGTTACTTGGTGCGTTGGAGCGTACGGTCGTGTTTGTATCGAGTGTCTTAAATTGAAAGTAATAAATATAATTAAAGTGCTATAAACAGTCGAAATCTAAGGCTAAAATGCCTAACGATTGCAGTTGCCGAATTGTAATAAGTGAAGTCTTATGCTATATCCAGTGTAAGATTGATGTAATTGATGAAGTCAGTTTACTTCAAATTTGCGAGGGCCAGTTTACGGAAGAAGAAATTGACAACGCAAGGGCGATTTTAGCAGATATATCGCTTACTCGTCGGGGACTGCGGAAAGGTGATAACAAAAATAAAAGAAACCTGCAAGATATAGTAAAAATCCTCAAAGAGTCTGATCCAGCCACTTTGCCTGTATTTGTTGCCCGTAATGTCAATAGACTTCCTCCCGTTACCTTTGATCACGTAGACGTAACGAGTCTTTTAAAGGACATTGTCCTTCTAAAAAAGGAAATAATTCACATCAAAAGTGACTGTGCGAAACAATCGGACGTCGATTCACTGCGTAAAGAAATAAATCAACACATTCAACGCTCGAATCTTCCAACTAACACTGTGAGCGGGGAGCGGTCGGAGGGGGACGTGCATCACTCGTCTGCGGCGCTGACGCAACGCGCCGCTGTACCTGCTCAGCTCAGTCAGAAAAGGAGTGCAACGAGTAACGACGTGTGTATGACTAGGGAGCGTTTACCGGGACAAACAGCTGATTCGCTACTTGCGCCTAACTGTATAGCTAGTCAACAGAAGGGTTTTACGGGAGAAAGCTCAGATAGAGATTTTGTACCGGTCACCTATAAAAAGAAAAAGAATAGGAACAAGGAGGGTTGTGCAGTAGTTCATAATCAAGATTTTATTATCCAAGCTGCACCGAGAACCTTTTGTTTATATGTTTCTCGCTTAGACATATCATCTACTACCGATAAGCTCGCAGACTACATTAAATATAAAGGTGAAAGCGCGGTGTCTATTGAACGTATTGAACCGTATAAACAAACTTCCTTTGCTTCCTTTAAGGTAACAATTTTATCACATAAAAAGAACATATTTTTAAATTCCGACTTCTGGCCGATTGGCATTGTTTTTAGACCTTATTGGATTAAAAATATTAGCCAATAATTAGATAATTAATTGTCATTTAATTATATAAAACGTTATTTTATTTGAAATGAAATTTGTTAGTTTTAATTGTCAATCCGTTAAAAGAAGTATTGATCAAATAAGAATATTATGCGATGAATATGATGTAATAGCGTTACAAGAAACCTGGCTTCTACCTCATGAGCTAGCCATGTTATCAAATATACATCCTGAGTTCTCAGCTCATGGTACCTCCGCAGTAGACACATCTGCGGGGATTTTAATGGGTAGACCGTATGGGGGTGTAGCCCTGC
>NC_052116.1:2611373-2651055 GCF_012273895.1 Zerene cesonia | reverse complement strand
ACTAGTGTTAGTAGAGGTATCTTGGGTTTCTATGCCACGCTTCTACGATAATATGTGAATAATCTTTTATAACTTTTCTATGTGTAACGGATCTTTGTTGTCCATGTAATTTTAATTTTAATTCAATAAAGGTATATTATTATTATTATTATTATTATTATATATAGTTTTCAAAGAAGAGTGCTCTGAAGCATTATTCAATTTACTACCAGCCGCTTAGTTTCCACACCATCAACCACCATCATGTGTTGAAAACATTATTACTATCCACTAGTGTGGACAGTAGATAATTCTAGTTGCTCCACCACATTCACAAGACTTTTCTGAGGACGGTGTCATTAAAAGGCCGGTAAAGAACATCTCATACAATCAGCGGTACTGATGTTTATGGTGGTGATCACATAACACCTATCCCTGGGGTCCGCCTATCCCTTGTATTGTCATAAGAAAAAATGATGAAAAGATTCCCACATATTCTTAAGAAATATGTATAATATAAATGATTTTTTTTTATGATTCTCGACACAAAATGAATATAATTTTAAAAATCCTATTCATTACCGCAATTACATTCCGTAGTTTATAGCGACTGCTACGAGAACTATTTCTGAAGATTAGGTTATGCAAATTATGCTATTACGATAGGATTTAGGTGGCGACGTCTATCCAATCTGAGATTTGTTAAATACGACACAGATATACTATACTTAAGGAGCTGAATACGCTTTGGATTTAACTGTATATTGGATTTTGCATTTTCATTCTGACAGTATCGATCTTGCAATCTAAACCATTCGTGAGATATGGAATGCTCTAAATGTCATGTTTAATATAAACCTGCATCTAATTTTAATGTGTCGACAAGAATTGGTCCCGCCATGGGGTCTCGTAAGAAGTCATAAATGCACTAAAATGTATTAGGCGCGAACTCAAAAGAGAAGATGCCCTTGGAATCGATACAGCAATTTTTAATGAACAGGATACTTTATAAAGATAAGGCATAAATAAATACGTTAGTTATAAATTGATAAATAACTTAATAATTCTTACACCTGATTAATGTGGTATTACAAATATTCATTTCATTTAAAATAACATTCAAAAATAGCATTAAGAAATAAACGTTAAACTAATGAAAAAAGTAATACAAATTGTAAATTCGCGAAAAGTTTGAAAAAAGGTCTATTCTATATTCTAGTAGTTGAAGTTCGTACCAACAAAATTGTACCATTCATACAAATTTTGTCATACCCATTGAGTTAAGCAAAGACTGCCATGCCCCATTAGATTTGCTATGGCGCGCGAAGTCGAAAATATGCCATAGTATCCCTTGTTTCAAATTTAAATAAGCAATCCCCATTATTTCTGATCCCGTAACATTTTCTCAAATCATGTTCCTCTTTCGTTCAATTTGTTTAAGTATCAATGACGCTTGAGAAAACCGCAATCAACTAATTGCTATTTCTATATAGATGTAGGTTGTACACGCCTGGGTCGAGAATTAATTTGATTGTGACGACAGATGGTACATTCACACCGTCTTTAACTTTCCTATTAGATCTTAGACCTTTGACACACTTTGTAAATTGTATTCTTATTGCGTCTAAGGAAGCCGGGAAGAACATTGTTTTTTCGTTAAAACTTCATTAAGTAGCATGATTTAAAACTAATAAAATTGTCCTTTCTACAAATAGACATGTATAAATAAATAATCTTAATTATTAGCCTATGAATATGTGAACTGAAAAGAATATTAAGGAAATAAAACATATATACAAATAGTGTGAGGCATTTGGCAAATAACTTATTTTGATACGATCTAAACGATATGAAATCATTTTTAGTTTTTAGGTAAAATACCATTCTATTACTCGAAAAAATAGAACGAAACTACGTTTTAATGAAATCCACATTAAACCTATAAAAGAAATAAAATTTCCATCAGCACCCAATAGCATTAACATATCGAATTTACTATCCTAGACGAGAAAGGAGTATCTTATTAAATAAACTCCCACTATCGACTTTATTGAATTGTCCAGCAATATTGGATATCTATCGGTCAATTGCTTATTTCAATGATATAAAATTATAAGAAATATGCATACAGGTATTAAGCTTTCATAAATTAGCGTGAAATTATTATGAGCTGTCTATGACATTAATTAATCCTTGCCTTAGTGCAAATTGAATTCCTTTCAACAACAATTTCTAAGTCAATTAACACATACAAGGTTACACGTGGCATTAAATAATGTAAGAGGACCATGGAACTATTTATAAACAAATTAATAATGTATAATACATAATATTTACGTTTAGATCACCAGCAGTTGCTGAAAGTGCAATTTCCAGCAATACAGTTTTGTTGCATTTTTGTATAGTGATAAGTTTTATACTTTAAATTCTGTGTTTGGGTACCTTAGAATAAGACCTTGATTTAATTTTGTCTTTAAAGAAACGTCCTACGTTCCGTCGATATTTGAGTATATAGACATTATTAACTATTTTGACATTAAGAGAATGCGTTGATTAAACCCTTTATACAATATCGGTAGGATTTCGATATAAAAATATTACTTCAAATATTGTTGTAACAATTATTTCTGATAATTTGAACATCAAAATAAAGCCACATGAATAATAAATAGATGTAATTTAATAAATAAATACAGCGAGCGGGAGTCAACAATTTAACGCTTCATCCACGACATAAAAAGAATGCCTGTTTTAAACCATATAATCTGGCTATTGTCGAATCATAAAAATTTTATCTGCCTAACAAACCATTCTTAATGAGGGTCGTGAACCGCTTTATTTGATATGAAGGCAGACGCTTTTAATGGCATTAAGTACGTATATTAATGGAAAAGTTGTAAACAAAGGAATTCGTAGAAAATATTCAGCTGGTTTGTTAAATGTCACTGAGGTTATCCGCTCCAACGAACAGTGTATTTCAAATATAATTCGACAAAACAATGCCTTAGAGACTTGGTATTAAGTAGGTTTTATATTATTGTAAACAAGGAATATGATTTTACAGCTGTAATAAAAGTGATCTTTCACAATTCACCTACTAGATTAGGAAGAATTTCCCACGGCTTCACTGCTGAGTAATTCACACGTTTATTTTCGCAACAAAACGTAACCTACGTATATGTATAATATATTGTCAGATATAACTTGTGTTTTAATAATCTGTTGCACGAATAATTATCAATTATCAAAGGTACTAAGGTCGCTTTTCATAACTTGCCACAATTCGTTTAGCTCGATGGAATCGATCGAATCCTATAATATGATGTCGAATCACTTAGAAACGGTGCACATTTCTAGTATTGTATCTTGGTGAATCATACGTTCTTTATTCAATGTTCGACCCAACTACCCTCACTTTGTTAATAGTCTGGCTGTGATTTGTTATCAATTAACTACATCAATTATGCAGTTTTGTGGAATTGCAGTACATTTTTATTACGATCAAATTAATATTAAACAGAGACCTCTTTTTTCATTTCTAACAATATGGTTTATGTGTATAATAACATCTATTAAACAATTCCGAATTTAACGTGTGTGAAGCCGCGGGCAAAAGCTAGTTTCTTCATAAATTCCTTTAACACTATGGTTTATATGTATAAGAACATATATTAAACAATTCCGAATATAATCCGTGCGAAGCCGCGGGCAAAAGCTAGTTTCTTGATAAATTCCTTGCGGTATGATAATAATTTATACAATGTTTAAAATAAGAGTAAGAAGGAAGTGTACTAACACTAACACTGAAGTGTACCCAAAGTTTTTTCGATATCAGTCATATAGTTGTATAATATATTTAACAACGACATATATTAAGATATATTTAATACTAATTCAATTGAAACACATCGCAAGATAATTCGCTCGTCATTTAATTGTTTTTTAATAGTACATCAGTCTCCTCATAAACACTGATCGGTCTTAAGAATTCCAGGATTTTACAATATTTCACAATGAAAATAAATTATCAGTATCTCAACAGTTTTATGGCTAATAACAAACAAAGAATCTACATTTTTATCACACTATCAACCGAGAAATTACGTGCGAATTATTTTATGAAACAACGTCCAATAAAGTTTCAGAAACTTTATTTGTACAACCGTAAAACTATAACTAAAAATATACTTTGTTTGCATCGGGCCACAGAAAATGCGGCTTAAAATAAGATGTCTTCCATCGATCGAGAAAATACCATCATAAAGTTAATCTCAACCTATAAACACCAAATATTTGAGAATAAATATGACGAAACATTTTGTCTCGACAGTTATTATTACATATTTTACAAACTTAACAGCAGCGTTAATTTAATTGCAAGTAATTTTATATTTACGTTTAAATATATTAGCAGTTTGATATCGTAGATTAAAAGGCAGTAAGAGAAACTTCCTGACGCAAACTGTCTAAACAAATCTAGCTTATTTGTATTACCGACAATGCAACGATAAACAATACTTTATTCCAAATGTTTGCTTCAAATTTTTCAAAATTCTAATGATTTTTTTCTATTATTGAGTACTAGCTGCGCCCCGCGGGATCACCCGCGTAATTCCGCATCCCGTAGAATATCGGGATAAAAAGTTTCCTGTATGTTATTCCAGTTGTCCATCTGTCTACGTACCAAATTTCATTGCAATCGGTTCAGTAGTCCTTACAAACTTTAGCATTCCATAACTGTAATAATCGTAGCACAAATAACATATAACTATACTGCAATTAATAAAGACAATAACTGTCCTTTCAAAACATACTGATAGTATGAAAGTATATGAAGCATCAACGCACAATCGCTTAACTAATACCCACAAGAGAAGGAACCGCCCAACTCCACGAAACAAGTAACAAGGAAACCGTAAAAGTTTTTGCTGCATGTCGTTACCGAATTCTTTTGTTTCACCGTTCACGCCGTGTATCTTAACGAAGGTGTTTGTTTTAAAGTAGCTACAACAGCAACAAGCGTTAGGAACACCTCGCTCAATTTATTATCAAAGTTTAAATTGAATCCACCACTAAAATATTTCTACAGCATGGAAATGACAATTTGTAACCTCTTCATAATAAATGTTAACACACACAGAGTATAAAATTGTTTTATATGTCATTCACGTTTCGTTCGAATACCATTTATTTATTTATTATATAATTATTGTCAATTATTTTCAAATTTTCCAGTCTTATTTTATAAAGTCATATTCTTATACAATTTATTATAAAACCATTTTTAAATTGTCCAGTCTTATTTCATAAAGTCATATTCTTATACACAAGCTGCAATTCATTCCATTATAACTTGCGCAAACACTGCGTAGATATGTTGCCATTATATTCTTCGGCCAAAATTAGCCTCAACTCAAGAGCCATATTATACAACACGTTAATTTACTTAGCCTAATATTAAACGAGATTAAAATATGTTTAAGCTGTAAATACAAAGTTTCAACGTAAATATTAAACCCGTTAACCAAGATACGTAGCGACGTAGCGATAAAATTAAATTTTAACATATGAAACTACCTTTGTAGGTTCAAGTTCCTTCAAAATTATGGCAATTATTAAAACAAAGTTTCTAACTTCATTTTGTAACCTTAATTTTAAGTACGACGTTAGTTAATGAATATATTTTAATCTTTAAGTTTAAAAGGTAACTTTGGTAACAGAAACGTTCATAAAAAAAGTATTTTGAACATTTAAATACGCTATGAATTCAGAATGTTTTTGGCAATGTTACTGTAAATAGAAACCTCTGGCCTATTTTGTTTTTTTTTCTAAATATAGACACGAGTAAGCACGGGAATTGTAATATTCCTTTATTTAATCAGGTATCCTGAGTTTCTAAATTTGGAACAGATAAATAATTTTGAGATGGAAATTTACAAAGAGATTTTATTAGTTTATGAGTTGCTGGATACATACCAGCTCCTGCACGCGTCTTTGTCCGCGATGTAATTAATAACTAGCCTAGTCTGTATCGAGCACATAGTATGCTATGATAGGTTTCTTTTTCACTCTGTTGTATATAGTTATAGATATCATTGGTAATGGGGACATTCGATCTTTACGAAAAATGACACTTTAATGCCCTTATAAATAAGGAGCATTTAATTAGATCGTATATGGTATTCCATCCACACCCTACACTGGGAGAAGATGAAAAAGATTTTTTTTTAATTTATATTACCACCTTTTCGGCAATAAGATGATTAACATGTATACTCAAGGGGAAACTGTAACTGTTCTTTGGAAATTAGGCAACCCTAAAAAGTATCTTTATATAAGAGTCTCTATAAGGTATACCTTATAGAGACTCGAGGTGCATAAGATGATTATAGGTAACTCTGTTTCAATTATATGTACACAAAACTCGTATTCCACATAAAAAGACTGACGAGTTTTTTTTTTTTTTTGTATTAAGTTCTGACTGCTCTAAAAAAGAATGTCGATATTGTTTTTTTTTTTTTCATTTGAATGTCATATAAATAGACATCGCCTATCTTGTTAAAATTACCTACCTTTACATCCGTTAGGATTGATGTTTTAATGCTTTAAATTGTATGCCTATGTCTGTATGTAACTATCTCCAAAAATCGTATCATAATATCCGTCCATTGCGTCATGAAAAAAGCCAGTCAATCCAACACATCCTTTGCATTTATGATACTAGTAAAGATATACTACTTCCTGATTCTAATCTCTTTATATTCATTTCATAAATCTCTCATATCAAATGTCCTTCTAACAGAAGAAACAAAAAGCCAACAATAAATTCAAGCAATGCTCAATATCCTACCCCATTTTGTTGATTTAATGGTATACGAAAAACACTAGATCAAATTTATTTCCCCAAACAAACCCTTGGTGTAACACAAAATAAGATCGCAAGGGCAATTGGTAATTCTGTAATTCTATCTACAATTAAGAAGGTCAGTCTTTATGACCTGACCTAACTTCGCGCTGCCATTACTCTTAACCTAACCCTTGAAATTAGATAGCTTAAATCACTCCTCTTGACTTTATCAATTCCGTTTTAATTATTTTCGTATGATAGTGGTATAGTGGAGTACCTTATAAATAATATTCACTGGTTTACAGGTTAATTAGATATAATTAAGATAAGGAAATCGTTTAGAAAAGTCTATGTTCTTATTCTTCACTCACGAGACGTCTACTTTAGCTGTCTCAAAGATTTACAGAATTCTGGTCTCGAGGTACAATCTGGAAGTACAATGTGCATTGTCTGTTCTACTATTAACAGCTACCACATATCTTAGAATGAATGTTTAGAGAAAAATAACAAAGCTTAATAATTTAAGCACTCCAAAATTATTCTATTCAACACATTGATAATGAGAACGGTTTAGTTATTAAAGGAAGGCTTGTAATAATGTCAAATACATACCTACTTATGCCTTTTCTACACACTGTAGGCGTAGAAAAAGTATAACTGCTGATTTGCTCACAAGATTTATTGGTAATTGGTTGATTTTTGAATCTAGTAAAAAAACTTAAATGACAACGTTAAATAGGTTATTACGCATACATACATATTATAAAGTAATAATGAACTGTATAAATTATGCGTATTATTCTATTATTATATATAAAAGAATTGAGTAAAACACAAAATCAATAAACAATTCTAAACTACAAAAGTACAAATAAATTCCTAATCGTTAAATATACATCGGATAGCTGTAGGCAGTTTTGTCTGCACGATTATCGTCTGCCTTTTATCTCATTGAAAAAATATCTTCCAAAATACACATAAAATATACAACTCTGCAATAAAATCAAATTTCTAAACTCCTTAGAATAACAAGAACGGTAAAAGCGTATCTGCACATGTCGTGTATTTTTAAGGAACTTTTCCTGCACACACAGATAAAACAGGAAAACCCTTTTAATCTTTTAGCAATATAGTCTCGCACACGCTTTTTCTATTCCAGTAAAACCTATGTTTGCGGAAAATAATCTTCAAAACGAATCAATCTATCTGATGCTGATGATTTGATTAGTTTATTGTCGCAATTGACTTTTCAATTTCAGTCGTATATGAATAAGCAATTATTGTGAATGGAATATATATTTTTAGATAAAAAGATGCTCTAAAAATGTATTGATTTCTTAATCTTCTTTTTCTCTTACTTATTCAGTATTGTATATGGAGTGAATGGAAAAAATAGAGAGATTCATCAATTTACACAAAAGAGCAAAGATAGACAGCAGACCTTCCACATGTATAATGTTAGAATCATTAGACATTCGCCCCTGTTGTGGAAGCAAATGTTTGCAATCGAAACCATAACCATTTCGTTTCTTTTTAAGGGCTTTTTAATGAATTCAATAAATTGCGGGAATTTCAGTAATAGCATGAAGTACTTTATTACTAGGAACAGAGCGCATGATAAAAACTAATAATATTCAAAGTATGAAATATAATAAGTCTTCATAAAATGACTGAGCGTGAATAATGCCTACCTGCAAAGGTTTTTACGCTTACGGCCAAAAAATAAAACCACATTTTTTCATGCGAAATGTCTTGCGGAATATTTAAGACGTAGTAGGTATGATCGCGGCCAACGCTTTTATTAAATTCTTAAAATACTTTCAAATATTGTATGAGTGTTTCAACGATCTTGAACCTCATAAGGCTTGATTCAACATTCATTTTGAAGTAGTTACTTTGTTTCTGAAAATAACTTCGAGCGTACATAACATATTATGGATGATGAACGTTTATGTAGTAATACAAACATACATATGGACTAGATTTGGCTGAAACTTTCATCTGATAGTTTGCACCTAACATGCGACTTTTAGTTCACAGATGTGAAATATAAATTCAGAAGCTATCAGCGTGCGTTTTATTGCGGTGAAAGGATACCACAACTGAAAGACAGATTTTCTGTACTATATACTTATACCTATATTATCATACAATGACTAAGAACAGAGGACACGGAAGAGTAACGAAAAGTATACAGGGCTCCGGCTTCCCCACTCACTGATCGACACGAGAATATAGAGAAGAAGAATTTATCTTAAATCTTTTACTTATATATACTCTGTTTATTATAACTATTATCTATACATTTGAAACACTAAAAAGACGACGTAAAAAGTCTATAAAACACTATTGCCGTTGCATTTAACATTAGATGCCAATTGCCACGGGTTCTGCTTATTGTTCACTTTTCCCAAACACGACACGCATTTACACCGACACGTACATGTAATAAAATTATTTTATTTAATGGAGAATTAATTTGAACGTTGTAGCTATATTTTATTTACCATCGTTGATTAAAAACTCAATATACATATATATCTGTGTATATGGAGCAATAATTTTAAGTTCTAGACTTTTTTGTGTCAACACCCTGTCTTAAAATATGCAACTCTGGTACCGTTGGTATTATTCAAATTATTGTCCAATTTTATACACAGATGTTTGTTTTATAAAGCAAATGTAAGTATATTTTACGTAAGTACTACAAGAGACAGAAGAGTTGCTTACACAAATAGATTTGGCAAATTGACAATCAACATTTAATGCAATAAACAAAACCACTACACCTCAATCTAGACCCGATTACGTGTCAAATCTACCCATTAACCGAAATAATAACGTCCAAATCACCCGACTAAAATAACTCATAATATGATGACCCAAATAATTGTAATCTCAATAGAACAAATTATCAAGATATAGAATTTCTTATTTATTAAATCCCTTTTATATGTCAACGTTATTCTTAGGTGAAACGGTAAAATAAAAAAGAACAAGTTACACATTTTATGTGTAGGTAACTAAAATAAATATGGCTATTACTACACGGTATAAGCTAAACCCTGGCTGACCGGCCTTGCATCGAACAAAGTTAAGACTGTCTGCTATTCCGAAGAGGGATACATATAAATAAAAGATTAGATTACAAGCAAAATCTCTCTGAATTCAAGAAATGTTCGTTGTATCGGAAAATACGCTATAAAATCGACATTTTCCATGCGCCTTAAATTGCGATCGTGAATTAAGAATAAATTTGTGTTTTGATTAAACCTATCCCTCGAATAACTTCCTGATTACATTTTCAATATTTATCTAAATTGAATTTGGGATGCCTCATTGAAAATCGGGATTTAAATTGCTCAGGCTAAATTATTTGAGTCCTCCTTTTGACAGACTCCAATAATTTCTTTAAGATTAGGTACTATACAAAGGGAGAGATAACAAGACAACAAAGAGATAATTATAATGAAAAGAAGGTCTTATTAACAAATATCAGTTTAACTAGTAGGTATGTTCTCTTTATAGAAACAAAATATTTGCTTTAGTTTTTTCGAATTGACAAGTATACGTAGTTAATTACCATTAAACTTGCCAACAAGGAGATTTATATCCGTCTTTTATTTACCCACATACCTTAGTAGGTAAGGAGGGCTGCAGGCCTTCATATCTCCGGGACAATACATTATTATGATACTAATTCGCCTGGCTGACTTCGAAACAACATACATATAATGATATCTAGTAATGAATAATATATTAGTTTGAAATAGGATTGATACTGAGTAGTAAATAGGTAATACATATAGATTTTTACATTTAATTTTACATGGTACCTTTACACTAAACTCTCAAGCATAGAGGTCAATTATCGTAGTTTTTAGATAACAGCAGTTAAGCATTAAAATGGATCAATAGTAACTTTTCAGACAATTATAGAATTTCCTATGTACGTTTATATAAACCAAAGATAATTTTTATGTAATACAATGTACCTACTGTAATCCATGTTTCAAATTATTTAGCCTAATGATATGTCGACAAATGCAACAAAACTCTTTTAAAATGAACCTTAATCTCTATTATAATGAAGTTGTTTACACCGTATTTTGCCAATAAATATAAATTGACTCGATAATCCAGCACGTTTTTCATATTATTAAAACGTAAATCCCCTTATGATTCGACACATGTGACGAGCATAAATCCATAAAGGAAAGTGCCGAAGCGTATTATTTGAAGGGATTATTTTCAACAGCTCTCAAGTCACGTCATATTAATTAAGAAAGTAATAATATTTCTCACGCATGCTCCATATTAAATTATGAGAACGTATCTCGTGTAATGGAGTCCTGAATCTTAGGTGTGACCTATTTAGAAGAATCTACGCAGCGCTAATTTCCTACGCGTATCACGTACCTATAAGGTATTAAATTTCGTTAATTATAAAAAATTTATGTAAGGTTTCACGGTTACTTAAAAATGTACTGAACAGTGCTGATTACTTATCGTTTTAGAAGCTCATTTATAGCCATACATTTTTAATGTTATACATTGCCCTGTATGACATAATTTTTTATTTGTATTTTAACAATCTTAATTACCTCAACTCAATGCCTTCGATCTCGCAATCGATTTTTTACTAAAATAAGTATAACAGACACGATTTAATAATAGTACAGCTACCTATTGCTAATCTATTCGTTAACTGTATCTTATTCACTCTTCATGAGAATATTCTATCTTCTATTTCATAAAACAGAAGTCTTACCGATATTTGTTAATTCAGAAAGTATTCAGGAATTAATCTAATATATAAAATTCTCGTGACACAGTTTTCGTTGCCATACTCCTCCGAAACGGCTTGACCGATTTTGATGATTTTTTTTGTGCTTATCCGGTATCTATGAGAATCGGCCAACATCTATTTTTTCCCCCTAAATAATAAGAGTAAGGCAGAACAGCGTTTGCCGAGTCAGCTAGTAATATATAGAAATCATATGATACGCTTAGCTTATGTCTTATAGGTGCCAACGTAGATGTTGTAGGTACTACTGGATTCAACAAATAAAACAAATGAAATCAACAAGTCTTTTATTCGTAATTCAAATCATTTTTCCGTCTGCTCTCTCCCACGAAAGGCGTGTCATAAGTGTCGAAGTACCTCCTAACTTGACGGTCTCCAGTGGAGTGTTGCCATACTGCGTCTTCTAACTCCTCAACTAATTCCATGGTGCTTGGACTGACTCTTACTTCATGAGTGAACCCGAAGAACGATGATTGTTCCATTTCCAGAACATTCGAGGTCTATACAAATTAATATAATATAGTCTTACGATACTTAATACGATACTTCGGTCGGTCTGATTTTGGACGAAAGTCGGTTAAGTCAAAAGAACATCTAAATATTGCCAGTGCATCTTAATCTTCGGATTGAAAGGTAATTTCGATATTCATATATCGTGACTCACTTATATATTTGGAATGTGTAAAATTGTTGTTTTAACGTGTAAGTAATTCAATTACTGTATGGCATGGCATGGCTAGAAGCCACTATATTATTAAATAAATAAATAAAAATAAAAAAAAATATCGCCACTACAATGGAGGAAGGGTTAAAGCGTTATGGCGTATTAGGTTATTTCAAGATGTGAGACAGACATATTTATTAGACATTACTTGAGTGCATTACAAGATTACTAGCTGTGACCCGCGGTTGAAACCGCGTAAGCGTGCTGCGTAACCGTATCCCGTAGGAATATCGGTATAAAAAGTGCCTATGTGTTATTTCAGTTGTCCAGCTACCTACGAAGCAAAATAGTATTTTTATTTACCAATAGATGTCAGGAAAAAAACAACGAATAAAACACGAATATGACATTTTCTAAAAAAAATTCCTAGCTAGATCGATTTATCGCCCCCGAAACCCCCTGTATACTAAATTTCATGAAAATCGTTGGAGCCGATTCCGAGATTCCAATTATATATATATATATATATATATATATATACAAGAATTGCTCGTTTAAAGGTATAAGATATTTACTCATATTAAAAATGTAGCATTCAACCTAGATCTCTTCATTTTATACACACACACACACACGTTTAGTCACTCACCACAGCTCGTACGCATAAAACCCCATCTCGCTTCCTCTTATAAAATTGTAGTCCAAAATTGAGTCATAATTTTTATGTGATGCTAACTGTTCAAACGCGAAGTGAATTAATATAACTTTAGTTTCGAAATGTATAAAACCTTACCACAGCAGAAATTCCATATATTATAAGCACATAAAACCACGTCAACAATCGAATAAACATAGCATAAATGGATGCATTTCGCAATTCCACGCCACACTATATTTTTACACTCCAAGATTTTATGTTACGATTACTATAAATAATATTATACACCAAATGTTATGTTCAATAATAAAAATGTAGAAAACTTTACGAGTTTCCATTTTATTTCCATGTTCTAGATAGTTCTAGTTTTATACGTACAATAATTTTCTATTACTATGCATATAGGGTTGAATGAATTAATGAATGAAAATTATTTATTGCCTACAAAAACAAATAAGGTACAGGTGAACAAAAAACTTAAAACAATTAGCAAAAGGTGGCATTGATGACATCTAGATAGCGATCTCTACCAGGCAACCCTAACAATCAAGGAAAACGACAATCCGACTTGTGGGTAAGCAAAAATAAGGCAATAATGGAACACAGGTAAAAACTAAAGACAGTAAAAAAAATAGTTGTGAGGTAACAACCAGACAAAGGGGAAGATTAAAGACTTTATACTTACCTGACGCTCGTCCCGGCTCCGCCCGCATATCAAGATTCTTGTTTTATCCCAAGGGACCATATAATCGGGATACAAACAATCCTATCACCCAAGTAAGCTCCTACTGTATGCCAAATTTCATCAAAATCCGTTCAGCATTTTCAGCGTGATTGACAGACTAACATCCAAACAAACAAACTTTTACATTTATAGTGTTAGTGTGATAGCAGATAGTGTGATATCTATACTAATACATAAGTTAAAGAGTTTATTAATTTCAAAGAGCTAATCTCAGAAACTCCAGTACTACTGTAAAAAATAGTTGTCACTCGCCTGCTACATGCTCTTTTCTTACATTTTACTAATCACTTAGTCAATAATTACAATAATTTCATTCAAGAATTAAGCAATAATAAAAACTTGACACCTAAACATTTTTTATGGTAGAAAATACAGTTAATTTAATATTAACGAGATTTATTCATTATATTATTTAGTCCAACGATTCTAACACAACAGCGAGCGTGGTCACGTCTCAACGATTAAAAATCTTTTAAAGAATTTCAAAATAAACACGTAAAATCAAACACAACAGTACATCCTTCATGTTGTTTATATATTTGCTTAAGTAGTTAGTAGCTATCTACGGTATATACGTGATTAAATTATACAAATAAATAAGACAACCTACTTATGTAATATAACTTTATTAAAAAGGCTGAAAATCAATTGTAGACTGAAACATTTCGTAATCAACAGATAATTCATACTACCATTATAAAAAAATCTTCATATCAGTAATTTTCATTGAACATAAAATATTTGTCGACAAATGAGCTATTTGACATCACTACACAGTATAAAACAAAGTCGCTTTCTCTATCCCTATGTATACTTAAATCTTTAAAAGTACGCAACAGATTTTGATGGTTTTTTAATAGATAGAGAGGTAAAAGAGGAAGGTTTATATATATAAAACATCTATTAAACGACTTCAAATTTAACGCGTGCGAAGCCGCGGGTAATAGCTAGTTTGTAAATAAAATAAATAATAAAGCATAAATAAAAAACATTTTTCAATCAACGAATACAATTTCAAATTGCAATCTCAATAGCTTATAGCTCGATACAATCTATTTCAAAATATGAAAAATAAAGCATATAATAGTATACCGCAAAACTCTCTCGAATATTCTCTATATCAAATTCTCATATTTGTTTCATTTATATTATAATTAGCTCTCAACAGTCAACAAAGTATTAGCATATTGGAATTCAGGGCTATTTTCATACTCTGACATATCAAGCGCGACTTCACAGCTTTCGCGAACTACTGGCCTGGGATCGTTGAGATACCTGCAAATTAAATTACATGTTTTTCAACTATCTTTTATAGCTTCAGCATTTAATAGCACCAATTGCAATTTTTTATGTATAAAGATGAAAGAAGATAAAAGAAGAGGCGGGATACGAACTTACGCCCTTTGCTCTAGTCCATACCGAGCAGATGAGGTCCCATGATGAATGACGAAAGTTCAAATCCCACCTCATGAAGCTGATTTTCTATTCTTCATATTTTTCAAATACTTTTTATGGCCAACCGTTGATTCGCCCATGGATATTTGCAGAGATCGGGCCTCGAAAAATTTTTTTTGAATTACCCGGTTTTAAGGGAAACGATCACGACATTAGGAGAGAAAGGCCACTGACTACCGCTCGTAGGAGTTGATATAAGCTCAGTCGGAGCATTTGAGTAAGTTCAAATTTAATTTCTTAAAAAACGATAATACCATCAAAGCATAATACAAAGCTAGAATAGGGTATCCAATAAAGAGATGGTGTGAGGACATTTGCCAGATCTTGGGTTGAGTTGCAGAGGTCAGAGTACACCGGTCTCAATCTGGGGGATGTGTTTACCACAAAACAATTTTGCAATATAATTTAAACATATAATGTTAACTATTTTGATATACTTTCTGTGGTTAGTGTAGGCTATATAAATTATTAAATTAATACACAGCAATTTGAATATTGTGAGAATTACCTCTGTAATACTTCAGTACATTCAGGTGTAGCGATAGATCCAAGAGCCTCGGCTGCTTCATGCCTCACCATCTCATGTTCCTGAGTATCTTCTAGAGTATGTTTCAAGAACGGAATGCTGCGCTCGTCTTGCATTTGACCGAATATGAAGGCAACTTCGTGCCGGAATAAAGCACTAGTTGCTTTGAAACCTGTAATGTGAGTAAGATAAATTAAGTCAATTTTGTTTTAATTTTAAAAATTATTAGTCTTATAAGTGTGAAAACTGATTTGAATGAATTACTTATATTAATTATTAATGCTTAGGTGATAGATTTTTTTTAATGTAATAGCGGGCAACTGAGCTGGTGGTTCGCCTCATGGTAAGCGAGTACCACCACCAATGAACATTGGAATAGGCTCAGACCTTTGCAAACTTGCTGCCCTCTTAAGGAGTAAGAGTTAAGGAAAGGATTGATGACTAGGGAGAGGGAATGGACTGGGAAGAGTCAGGAAAAGGAAATTGGCCTCCAGCTCTCCCACTCACCGTATGAAATACAATAGCATACTATTATTTCACACTGGTTTATAAAGATACAAACTTTGTAATTTTTGAGCAATTTATTTCTTTATTATAATAGATTAGAATGGATATTATATATTGATGAACATAGTTATAGAGTAAAATCCTCCTCTTAAATGTATATACCAAAGTCATTATTTACACCACTCATAACTCAAAAAAAACTGTTTAACGGATTTGAACGATGTTTGTTTAGCATGCAAAGTACAGAGCAGTTTATATTATATTACCGTAAATAATATAATTATCTTATTTACCTTCTCCCAAAGCGTTGATACTTTCAGTGGTGCCCAAGTTGCGTAAACTGAACATAGCTCTGTACCTCTCAAACAAAGATTTTTTCTCATCCAACATTGTACTTTTCAAAGTTTCAACATCCTGCTCTGTGCTAGGTGGCGCTGGATCTATAGACAAGAATTTACTTCTGCTCAAATTCTCATCACTGCTCTGTGACACCCAGCTGAGCCTTTGTAATGCTATTTGACAGGTTTCAGCCACTTCTATGGCCGGATCATTCTTATATCTCTCTAATAACTCAATGAGGTTTGGATCACCTATGGCTCCGAGCGCTTCTCCTGAAATTCATAAATTTAATTTAAATAACAAAATTGCAAATAATTCTAGAACACAAAGGATGGATATTCATTTAAAATATGTCTTTAAAACAATATACAGTAATGCAGCTATATATCATATAGTAATTTTATTTATATAGCTTTAAAGTTCTGTAAGTATTTGGATTTTTTTTACGGAATTGACATCATGTTTTGAGGCAGTCCAAAAAATAATCAAATAATTTTAGTGTGCTCATTTTGACAGTATAGATATTTATTATACTGACATTTTTACACAATAAGTTGCATATATTAATATGCACAAACCAAACCAACAACTGCACCAAGAAAGGATAAGGGAAAGGGGATAATCTATACTAAAGTTTAAAAGGGACTTTACAATTTTTCATCGGAAAAATTAATACTCTTAGTAAGCGGGTAATTGGCATTCTACTTAGCTTATCAAGCCTTATCAAGTACGTGAGAATATATTGTTTCGATAAAACTAACCTGCTTCGTGCCGAACTATTGGATCTTGGTTTTTATCTTCTAGAACTCCTCTTAGAATGGGTATCGCTGTTTTATCCTGCATCTGTCCTAAACAATAAGCTAATTCATGTTTTAACAGCACTGAATCATCTTTGAAACACTCACTAATGCAACTTATTGCAGTTTCACCGCCTATATTTCGAAGAGTGAACAATGCACGAAACCTTTCTTTCATTGGTCGGTTTGGATCATTTAAAACCTTACCAATATTTTGTATAGCTGTTTCAGTAAAATTAGACATTGTAACTATGAATTAACAGGATACGTGTAAACAAAATTAAAGTATAATACGAAACAACAGCGTGAACGTGAACTTGACATATGACAAATGACACTGACGTCTGACATACGACATTTGATAATTACGACAACATAACGACTGATGACTTATAGTGATGTGCTATTTACGTTTATTAAAGATTTAGCTTAATGTCTGAGAAAATGTAATAAAAACTACTCTAATTAAATTAATTCATCAATTATTTTCATGGAAACGTAGCTTTGATGAATTCTTTGTATATGTACTATATTAAATCGTTATCACTCCTCTCGTTATGGTTCGACTGATAATTAAAAATGTAAAATCTTTTTTTAAAGAATAAATGAGTTGGATGTGTAAAATCAAAACGGTGTATAGCAATTAAAAAAACCAACCAAATAAATTAAATGATGCTTTTTGTTATAATTGTAACAGAAAACAGCGACATAGACATTACTAATTTTATTTATACTAAAACTGGCAGGTGAAAAACGATAACAAAAGCAGAGTGAAAATCGGTGGAATTTCATTCAATAAAGAAGGATTTTTTAATTTTTAGTATTACGTTTGTACTAGAAAATGTAATTCGCATTCTTTGCCCTCGAACCACGTCAATGTTATTATTATTATAATATGAAATTAAATTATGTTAGTACATACTTTTTTTCCTGATCACACACACATTACTTACATTATAATCTAATTGTGAAGCGAATCGCTAATGACATGCAATTTTCAATGAAATAATCATCAATTATAACTAACGTTGGTTTTAACTACTCTAATGACTAAAATAAAAACTGTGTACTCAAGTACCTATAATTTATTGTAAATGTAGAGAATACATATTCAGATACAAACTTATTTACTGAATGATACCTATGTACCTTAGTATATTATTATTCCATATAGTTTTTATGAGAAAATAAAACACATATATTGGATAATGGTTTGGTTATTGCAAAAAGTTTTTTTCGCGGTCACCGGATTTATGGAACCAAGTTCCTCGTGTGGTATGTCCAAATGGTTACGATCTAAGGACCTTTATGAAGAGAGCGTATTCCAATAATAAAGGCCAACAACAAACTCACAATGTCCCTGGCGTTGTTAGTGCATATGGGCGTCGCTAATCATTTACCATCAGGTGACGTGACCACTCCGATGCCTCTTCTCTTATAATAATCACAACCCTGCCGTGGTGGACCGTAGTTGGATGTTCTGTTTTCAGTGAGAGTCCGAGACCCAATATTCAGGGACGTTGGGTATATGTGAATGTAAGTAACTAATTAAGACAACTAATTAAAAGAAGATAACTAACATAAATCTTTCTTATTTCGTATATATTCAGGTACCGTTATCACAATTTTACTGTTATTTTTGTCATTAATTATAGATCTTCCCTTATTTTTCTCATAGATTAATTTAACTTCTTCAATATTAATTAGGTTTGTCTTTCAGGCTGGAGTTATTTCTACTGAGCTCTCAAGTGAAAGATCATATTCCAGGGGGAATTTGCTTTGACAACGCGGGTGAAGCCACAGACGGAAAACTAGTTTATTTTAATATATTTTGCTTGCTTTATTAAAAAGCTTGCTAAAAAATTATTAAATTGAAAAAATTTCACCTCTAGAACAGATTTTTTAACTCATTATCATAAAAACGAAGGAAGTTCTCAATTTTACTATATATTTATATAATATACCGTAAAAACATAATTTTATATATAAATTGCATGCATGCAATTTCCTATATAAAATTATAAAATAAGAAAATCTAACCAGACGTCTGACACGTCAAAATTTCATCAGCACATCATGATTAGATTAACAAACTATAGTTATTTTATAAGTTAAATAATGCTAGAAGTCCTTCAATTATTGCCCATTTGTTATGGTTCGCTGATCGAGAGTTGATAAATGTCAACGCGTCTGGCCTTTATTTTGACTAACTCCATATTTGATATTTACTTGGCTTTTCCAAAAAATTATTTGATTTCAAAATTATAATTAAGTAAACCGCTGTAGACGAGAATTTCCATTTTAATAACTTAGTACTTAAACAAACAATTTTTTAAATATTGAAAACAGAATAAAAAATTAAAACACAGATTACATCAATAATGCATACGTACCAAGAAGGTTGACAGAAACCTAATCCATTTTTGACGTCATTGGAACTTTGAACCTAAAAATACACCAATAAATAAATACTGGCAATTTAAAAAAAAAATAATAATAAATGGGTTACTTATATAAATCTTCCACATTCAAATTTTAAACGTTTTCTAAAAGGAGAAAAATTATTGAATAATATTTGTCTATTATGCTAAAGAACTCTTTGTTTCACTTATTACTCTACAAGGATACCGAACCACGCTTTAGCAAAAAACATTACTAACTAAAAAGAAAAAGTTTTTTTCAAGTTTTCTATTTAATTTACATTAAAAAAATACTACTATATCTTTTTACTTAAATCACTGTGTATTTAACAAAGTAGAGCCATTAAGGGATAATTTTTAATATTCACTTCTAGAAAAGTATGTCATAATACTTAATAATATTCGTGCATAAACAATTGAGGTGAGTAAAGCGAACTATTTCAAAGATCTCAGATTCCACAAACAAACAGAATTTGCAATACGATTCCTAAAAGCACCCGCGATAAAAGGTGCACCTAAACTCGATGCATTATGTAAGCCTAATGAATTATTGATTAAATCCAACCCAGTGGGGTCAACAACGATAAACGCGCCGGATAAATAAACATCACGTGTCTATTGACTGATGTGTTTGTTTATCATTGATTAGTCCTTAATAACAATAAAAGGAAAACATCGTGACGAAATCGGTACGTCTATGGATCAAAAGTTCGACGCAATGGCCAGTGAGGATTACGGCACGCGTGTAGTCACATATAAAAAAAAATATTTTATTTCCAATCTGTCTTTTTTGTACCGTTACTCTAGTGTCCATGACTCTAAAAAAATCTCAGTTATGAGGGAGTGGGCAAGGGGTTGAATTGCCTAGCCTTGTTAATAATACATTAATAACAGCTAATACCTATTAGATTATTAAATAAAGCTGGTATTTTGTTTATGTCATCGTTGCCACTGCATCGCCTTACGAAAAACTTTAATTTTTCCCATAATTAAATGAAATAAAGGTGTCAGGAATTCTCTATCATTCAAAATAATTATAATGATCTGTTAAGGAACCTAAAAACACACGTACCTAACAAAAACAAAATAACCAATCGTTAACCATAGTTTGTTTTTTTTAATTCATAAAAAAGCTTAGCCAAGCTAATTATTAATCACATTTTACAGTAACTTATTTCACATGACCAACTGATAATTATTGTCGGTTTAGAGATATACATAAATACGATTTGTATATAACATTTACTTTATCAATACAATAAACTGAATACCAATATCAATAGATAAGAATTAAGAAAGATCAAACTAGTCATGACCATCGAGATCAGTGTTTTACGAACCACGGTTGGCATTAGTCGTGACCTGCCTATTTGTGCTATACATACAAACATTACGACAAAAGTAAGTAATCAATACAAAACGTTTTTATCAAATTTGAAAAAGAATTATCGAACAATGTTAATTGTCGCATAATAATAGGATAAGTACTATACCAACAATGAATAAAGACGTGTTTGTGTGATGAGTAAATAATTATTTCAAGCAAATAATCACATGTTTTGAACAAACTTTAGATTACATGACCACATGACTATATCTATGTTTGAATATAATTTATATTTGCACTGATAAAATCTGTTTAGTTTTACGCGCCTTAGTCTCGAGAGTTCTCGATAACAGGATTCAAAGTTAATTATAATTCATGTGTGGTCTATACATAAATTACTTCTTCTTGAGATTAAAAAAAAAGAAAATGTTATAAAATTGGTTTCAGTGCATTTAAAATTGAGATACATCTGCTCAACAGTGCTAATATTGTCACTACAATAAGACAATATGTACATAATAATATGATTTATTATACTAATAGTATATAATCATCATAATCATTTGCCCATAAATGTTGCCACTGCTGAGACACCAGCTTTTAGCAGGGTTTAGGCCACAATCCACCACGCTAGCCAAGTGCGGGTTGGCGGATGTCATATGTCGTTGAACTGGTCAGTCTTCGGCATGCCGGTTTCTCCATTTCGAGGAGTGGTGATTTTAATAATTCTTGCATGCTTTAAATAATATCCTTACATGTATATATAAGTAATAATATATAAAAATAATAATATTATATGTAAATCAAAGGTGTACACGGAAATCCTATTAAAAAGAAAGCGCGACAATATACAATTCTGAAATCTTTCATACAAATACACATTTCCGTTTCGATTTCAGCTTCCGTTTGTCACACCTACGCGGGTAGTCTAAACGATCAATAATGTATCTATTTCGACAATAACAATTCCCTTAAATACCTTATAACACGTTTATTTCTATAAACGTATTGTAAAACCTTAATAAATAAATGCATTGCTTATCTGATAAAATCAAGTCTGTATTTTATTTACTTACATGTACAGTAAAAGTCCTTCTTTTTTAATGCATATTATATATTTGATTTATGGATTAAGTTACCAAAACGTTTGTACTTTGTACTTTATAATTATGATCATAATATATGGTAAAACTTCAAAGCAAATAGAAATCTATAAATTTGAGTATTTTTTTTTATATTTTTTCCTCAGTATGATGAATGTATATTTTGTACTCGGATAAAACTCGTGTCTTTTCGAGCTTTTGTATTTACACTTTGTTTAAATTTACATTGTATAACTTGTGACTTAACAGTTTACACTTAGTTTAAATTTACATTGTATATTTACATTGACTTACAATTAAACTACAGAGTTGGAGACTACTTTTGACAATATGTCAAGAACCTTTCTTTTTATATATTTATAATAGCTGACCCGGCAAACGCAGTTCTACATTATTCTTATCATTTAGGGTTATAAAAAATAGATGTTGGCTGATTCTCAGACCTATCCGATATATGCACACAAAATTTCATTTGAATCGGTCCACCCGTTTCGGAGGAGTAAGGTAACTAGCATAGTGACACAAAAATTTTATACACAAGATAAAAAAAAAGGTTTTGATATATTGTCTAAATAATTCCCTAATTATAATATATATAGTAAAGAGTTTAAAAGACCGACCGATCTTGTGAACCAAAATATTAAAAATTGTGTATCAACGTTCTTTTTATATTATTATTTTGAAAGTTTTTCTTAACAAAAACTATTTGAAGAAATTGATATGCATAACTATATTATTCTCTATAATATAGTCGGTATACTCATTTATAATGATTGAATTCTATTCTAGAAGTACTTTTCTAGAAATCCAATTTCCCGCTTTAACCAGCCCAAACTAACAGCACCATTTCATCAACTGAAACACCACGCTATACCGCACGAGTATACTTCAATGTACCTAGTGCGGACTCAAATATTAACTCAATCGAGGCCAAGTTATATTTGTTTGTGGTCAAACAAACTAAGTATCAAACACTATGTGACCGATTAACTCCACATTGGAAACTCTCCAAACCGTTTGTTTCGATAATCACTTTATGGCGAAATAGTCCATAAAGACTATTATTAGGTTGGCAATGTTAAAATTTTAATGAGATGTTATTTCTATCGAATTATTAGAAGAATTACTTCATTACCATAATTTTTATCATTAATAAAAGTAGCTAATTAACTGAAATATGTTAGGCTATTATATTAAAAAAAAATCAGAAACCATTCTTGCTTATGACTGTATGGATCCAACCGTTAACTTTACAGAATGCTCTTTTAAATGTGTGTTTAACAAAACAATGATAATCTTATTTAAACCAGTGAAACCGTGGTCAATCTTGTATCTCTGGAAGTGAATCTTATCATTTTGACATCGCACTATAAACTATATTATATTGAAATGGTAATTGCCGCTCAATAGCATTCAATAAAACTTGATTATTAGTTTATTCATTCATAACAATATCTAAGACCTTTTGGACTCTATTGGGAATTTGCTGTTACAATTTAAAGTGCAGTCGATATTTTTGGGATTTATTAAAATAAGTACCTACTAGAAGAATTTAGCACGTTTATTTAGCATAAAATAAGTGCAGTAATCTAATCAAGAGATTATTGGATTAAAAAACACATATTTTCACTATCTAAAAAATGTGTTATAGTTAGAGTGTGGTTCAATAATAATTAAAAAATATCTCGCTTTCAGATGGGTACCTGGTTTAGTCACTTACTATGGGGCGGCGATCCTGATGAAGTCAACCCTGTCTCAGGGCTGTCAAAACGAGAAATTCATGCTGTGCAAAAATCTTGGACCCCTGTTTATGCCAATGCCCTAGCTACCGGAACGGAACTACTAAGAAGGTAAGATTAAAATATTGGATATAATTCCATTATCTAATATATAAAATTCTCGTGTCACAGTTTTCGTTGCCATACTCCTCCGAAACTGCTTGACCGATTTTGATGTAATTTTTGGTGCTTATCGGGTAGGTCTGAGAATCAGACAACATCTATTTTTTTATAACCCTAAATGATAAGAATAAGGCAGAACAGCGTTTGCCGGGTCAGCTAGTAATTCTATATTTTCTTCGAATTTGTTATTAAAAAAGGGCTTAAGCATTTCCTGATTTCTGTACTTACTAACTTACAAATCTGGACGCGTATGACACAAATAATGTTTTAATAATATTTCATACGTCTCTCTAGGATATCTTGACAAAGAGTCTAGGGACTGGTCGTAGTCGTATTTAAAATAATAAAATAATAAGAACTAACTTTGAAGAAAATGTAAACCAAATTCATTAGTTACACTACACAAACTCTCCATTTCAACATTCAAACTAAAAAATCCTCAGATGTAATTCCCCGGGGAAAGCGGGTACATTAACAAATGAAGATCTTAACAAAAGAAAAATAAATGTCCACTAGCGAAGTAGGAAATACAAAATGGAGACGAGGGAATAAGATTAATAAAGTATGCGACTCGCACTGAATACACAATTGAATCTCGACAGCAACTCACAATACCGATGTTCAATTCAATTCGCTTTCATTGCTTTGGAATAGTCTACAATGTTTCCGACGGTTATTCCGCCTGGTAACGGCTTTTGATTTATTTCAGAAATGTATACATGCCAAGAAATCGTATGAATTATTATTGCAATGCTAAACGGATATGTAAAATTTTTGATAAGTCCTTTGTGTTTGCGACTGCATTGAAATAACTATCATGACCAATAATTTATCATGAAAATATGGGATGAAACCCAATAAATCAGAGATACAGAATTCCATAAGAATCTGACAAAGTATCCCAAAAAATTACTGGTCTAGCAATCGTAATTTTTGTGCAATTATAATCGTTTGTGCAAAACGATTATAATTAACTAAAATAAACATACTTCTTAATAACTCGAAATATCCGCTTCAAAATAGCACAACCGTGCCAATCGGCTATTTTGAGAAATCCAAATATGCAAACTGTCAACAGCGATCAAATTTGCAATAATCTATTCAAACAGAACATCGAGCCAATATTTACCATATCTTTACGTTATACCAATATTTGTGAAGCACGTAATAAATGACTTGGTATTATTTATTTACACATTTCATTACATGGTTCGCAAGCAATGAGATACTTTTCATTTTACGATTCTATAAAATGTTTATGGCCCTCTTTTCAACGTTTATCGCTATAACATCAAAAGAGAAGATGTCGAACGGTTAGCAAATTGACTGTAAAGTTAAAATAAACGATTGCTCCAAAAACGTATGCAATTGTTTGTGTACGTGTCTGGGAAGTTTGAAAGTCTCTGATTGCTTATGTTCCCGTTTCGATGTTTTGATAAATTTTTGATTCCTTTGGTTGAATTTAATAATTCATCTTAGTAAAAGCTTATCATCTACTCAATTAACGAATAAACCGTAAAGATAGAATACATGACGGTTTTGTATAATAGATCTCTCTTAAAGAAGTTTTGGTTTATAGTCAACAGAACTCAATACTTCTGCTATTAAAACTTTCCCCAGGTTCTTCCGAGCATACCCCAAAACACTGGAGTTTTTCAAAATGATCAGAAATGTCCCAGAAGAGGAATACGCAAATAACATTCAATTTAGAGCGCACGTTATCAATTTAATGTCTTCTTTGAATCAAGCGGTGATAAATCTACATCAACCTGAGGTGGTGGTTGTGATGATGAACAAACTCGGAGAGTCGCATGGTAGACGGAGAATACAAGAATATCATTTTCATGTAAGTATTTATTGTAATTGAAACTCAAGTCTGATTAGTGCAACTTTGGATTTAGTTTTAATACTCCAAATTTTGCCAATAAATTAACATATAGAAATGTACTAAAAATGTGCTAGTTTTTAGTTATTAAAAAGTCTATTACACGTAGAATATTATAGACACAGAGTTTATAAATAATGAACATTTGTTTGATTCTCGTTTTGATCCCAGAAAAGTTCTCGTAGCCAAACTGCATTCTGCACTAAACATTTACTTAAAACAAAAGCTATATATGACTATTGAATGCTAGAATTACGATCAGAATGATGTTTCATACTAATACGCAAAACGATGAAATACTATATGGCATACAAAAAAGCATGTTTATTAGCGTTTGAATGATATAAAACTAATAGGTAAAATAACGTTTATTTTCAGGATTTAAAAGGAGTCATAGTGAATATGTTTATTGAAGTACTAAAATTGGATGAAGCTACACTTGGAGCATGGGGCAAGACTGTTGAATTCTGGTACAAGCATATTTTTGAAACTCTAGCCAAAAATGAAACGACTAGTTAATAAAATTTACCATAAAAGTGGTTTAGTTAGATAAATTAGACACTTAATGCGATATATAATTTTTTTATACATAAATTCAGACAATATGAGACTTTCGCAAAAATACTGAAATTTTAGTTTATTTTTATGTACCATAATGATATTGATTATGATTCAATTCAACAACAAATGAAAGTGCAATATTTCGAAACTGATACCAAAGATAATATATAATGTACATATTTTATAATATAGTTAATTTTTTAAGCTTACCAAATATTAATTTTAATTTTAATAGAACTGTTCATAAATCACTATGCGATCGGTCATTAAGTTAGGATAATGCAAAAATACCATGAATTGTAATTATTTTTACTCACATTAAACATATCAATCTGTTATAATGCTTATCTATATCTATTGATAACAATAAATAGAATTTTTAGTCAATATATTTTAGTTAATAAATGTTATTTTTATAATTTAGCCGCCTTTTATTAATTGTCAATTTTATTATTCGCCACAATATAGTTTTTTGAACAAATTAAATCAAGTTTAGAACCAACCATCACAGCACAGATAACATAATACCATAGTGTATATACTATGACGGGTAGCGAAACTCGCTTGCTCATTTCTCCACTGTAACTTTTTCTGTATGTGAATCTCTTTTTCAAATTTGGTACAGATTTAATTTGAGACCCGAGAAATGACATAGGATACTTCTTATCCCAGAAAACCTAACTAACTATACTGGATGAACCTCTGTTTGATTTTTCCCTTGACTGCGCGGGCGAAGCCGCAGGCGCAGGCTACTTACTCATATTCTTATATATTAGTCTTAAATTATTTTTTACATATAACACTCAATTTTTCTTTTCATAAAATAAAAGGCATGTTAATTAAAAGTAGTATGAAAGCACACAATTTCATCAAAACTCCATTCAATATCCAAATGAGGATTAAATTATTTAAACGCGTGAATGCTTTTGAATATATTGTTTTCGTGGCTTAACATTTTGGCGCCATGACCTCTTTACGTCTGTTAGTCATTTCGAATATAAATTGGTCGAGCTCCAAGAATAATTTCGAAATTATGGAGGTTTTAAAATGTGACAATGTTGTATATAAGATTTAATAAATTTTATAGCCTGTATTTTTTACAGATAAAATACCTGTTCCATGAAAAAGAAAAGATAAAATATACTTAAATTAGAACGAAAATAAGAGAGAAGATTAAACGGCATTGCACAAAAAATCATCCAATTATTAGGTTAACTATCTGCGCCCCGTGGTTTTACCCGCGTAATTCCGCATCCCGTAGGAATATCGGGATAAAAATTGCCTGTATGTTATTCCAGTTGTCCAGCTGTCTACGTACCAAATTTCATTGCAATCGGTTCAGTAGTTTTAGTGAAAGAGTAACACACACACATCTTACAACTTTCGCATTTATAATATTAGTAGGATTAGTCGGATGATTAATCTATACAATTGTTAAAAATTTCAGTGTTATAATACGAGTATTGCTTGAACAAAGATTATTGTTTGAATAATGAATTCTTTCTGTAGGTGACAAAGCTCATTCGCAATATAATTTATTAAACGCTTGCAATTCAATCACATTGTCTCGCACCTCACGATTTGCCGACTGCAGACAATGGACCGTTAATGCTACTTACATCTGATTTATTAATTACGGTGTGAAAACGCTAGCTGATTACTAAATAAGATTAATAATTGGTGATTTTGTGTCGCAGGACAATTATTAAGGAGTCGCGTATTAAGATTGAATGAAAATTTGTAGTACGATATCTCTTAAACATCTGTTCATAAACAAATGTATTTTATACTCCATAACTCAATAATTTTTATTTTTCGAGCATTATAACGGGGTGAGACTCAGATAGAATAGTCAGTACCTAGTCAAGTAAACAAACATTTTCCATCTGGCAAAGTTACACCAATTCTATCCATTTCTTGTTCCTTTAGTCCATGGTCTTACCGGTCCCAAAAAAGGCGGATTCTGACAATGTCCAGTAATAAAAGTGTGTACAAATCAAGATTCAAGACTGATGTTCTATTTCAATTACTGTTATTTTTCATTTGTTACTTATTACTCTGTGCTGAAGAAAAATCTACGATGACACTTCAAATACGAGAATAGTCGTACCCTGATAACCAAACGGGACTACACATATAGACCAATTATATCTGAACGTTTGACGTATCCACTGACAGTCTCGATTTTAAGATTTGTCCCAAACTTTAATATTTTATAACAATGAAACATTTACTCGCAACTTTTTGCGACATTACATATCAAGGCAAGATACTACACAATAAACACATGGTAATATCATAGTATGTAATCGTAACCTACAACCTAAGGCAGCCTCGCAACCTTGACACGAACTAATGACATGAAGTTGCAAACTTTATAAGCAGGAAGATGCCTAACGTTAACTGGGACGATAGAACCCTCAAGCCTTGTAATGCTTTAGGCTGTTTATGTCCTAAGATAACAGTAACATTTAACTTTTTGTAAACAACGTGTTCTTTACATTAAAATTAATTAATGAAATATAAAGTACTTCTAGTTTCTTTAAAATAATCTTGATAATGCATTTTTTCAAATAGATTATAGATAACACAGACAGTTTTAAACAAAAAAAAATGTAATGTTGTATAATATTTTAAACAAGATATCTTATCCCTTGTATTCTGTATATGAACGTTGAAGATTGTAGAAATAGTGTGAAAGCTTTTCTCAGCTCGCATTTCTGATTTTTATCAAATTTTATTCGATGATTAGCCAGCTTTAGCTGATTAATATAATAAAAGGGGGGAAAAACCTTGGGGCTAAACGAAATTATATTATATTCTTCACATCTCTAGAAAATAATTGCTTTTTAACAAAAACATAGCGTCTATTATTTTTCAGAAGTAGACCAAATCTAAATCGCTTGTCCCAGAAAAAAAAAACAAATAAATAAATACAGTCGAATTAATAGCCTCCTCCTTTCTTGGAGTCGTTTGAAAATATAGTAGTGATACTGCCCTTCTTCCAAAAGGGAGGAGCTAGAACTTAATTTAAGTAAGTAAGTTAAGTCAATCTTTAACAATCGTCTTACATATTTTGATAAGATAAAATTCAATTTAAATTACCCATACTACCCCACAGATAATCTAATACTAGCATAGTGTTATGTTATCTGTGGTAATACTATAGGTACTACTATAAACACAATGTTTAAGTATGCCATCAATATAATTTATTGTCTCAATAACTCAGCTTCATTACAAAATATTTTAGTACTTCTTTTGAATAAATTATTTATTAACTACATAATAAATGAATATCATATGCTTAGTTAATATTTTACGTAATGTTGTGAAATTAGCCGTAACAATTCATATTGAGCGTAAAGTAATGCATTGAATCGTGTAAATTTGATTGCTTTCAATAAAATCATTGAATGTTTATTGATAAAAAGGTATTACACAGTTACAGTAGAATAAAAACAACTAAATTTAACGTAATATATATGACTGTTAATATATATAGTAAAATACCGGATAACTTCAAGGAACTACCAGTAAATCTATTTAAAAAGGGTAACGAACTGATTAATAATGAAACAATTTTATGACATTGAAGTATTTATGATATTAAAGAATACCTAGTATGACATTAATGTTAATTTAATTTTCGATTTATAATATTTGCACACCCAAACTATATAGGTAGAATGTATTAGCCGCAGAATAATATTAATAAATAAATGTAATTTGAATTATAATTTACAGTTTTTTAACAAAAAAAAATATTGTATCAAGCAAATATACTAAATAACCAAAAGTTTGCTTGAAAAAATCACTATACTGTAATGAACGACGCATAAAAAAAATATTATAATAAAACCAAAATAGGTAGGTAATTAATTTAATCATCCAATTCGTAGCGTATATAAGTCGTACTTAAATATTAAAATCAAATTGCAATAATAAAATAACGTGGAGTTTAAATCAATATTGCAATTAAAAAAAAAACGATCATATTAGATCCAAGTTTCAAAGCTAGCACAAAACATTAAATTGAACTGTATAAACTCAAATCGACGTACAGAGTTATAAAACGACAATATAGTTATCAGCCAACCGTAATCCCATAATTAAATAAAACCATATCATATACCTGAGGACTGCAAGGCATTTAAGTACCATCCCTAGGGCTCGGAGGGCGGGGGTGTAAACAACTGAAAACCGCGAGTTAGTACCAACCTTAACTTTGAATATAGCGCACGTATTTCCCGCCATAGAAATAAAAAACGCGGGAAAGTTTAACGTAATTTTCGAAATCATTATATAAATTGAATGTGATCATTGTTTTACATGTAACAGTTTTAATGTGTTATTGTATTTTGAAGAGGATTATAAAATAGTGCATATGTAAAGGTATGTTTCGTTGAATTGATATAATAATGTTAGTTTTTTGCGCTTTGTCCTTCAATTCGAAATACAATTTCTATTTTTTTCTGGTTTCGAGAGCCAATAATCAATAACTTGGTTTTAACTACACTGTGTTTATTATTTGATGGCACAAAAATTTATGTATGCTTTAGGATGTATTTCAAACAGTCACGTTATGCTATGAGTATTTAACTACGTAACAATAGTATTTTCTTGTAATTGGTTTTACGCGAGTATTATACATTTAGAAATTAAAAACTTTTCGTAACAATGTTTATCGAAATTTAATGAATATGAAACACGAATCGTATTAACTATTTTCTTAATAATAAGACAAAATGATGTCCATTAAATTCAATAAATAAAGCTTATTGTGTAACCATAGTAAGAGGAAATTCTAATTAAAATTAAATTCATTTCATCAAATTAATCACAATTGAACTGGTCAACACGTGGAACAGAATAAAAGATTAATAGCAAACAAAAATAGGTATTCAAAATAGCGAATTTAGAAATGTATAAAGTAATCTAAAAATAAAGATTTCCCATTTTACATAATTTAAGTTAATCTTTATTAAAAAAGGACATAATTTTAGGTAGATATGCTCGTAGAGTCAAATATAGAGAAATTGAACCTTTTTTATTTTCTCTCTTTTAAAGAGAGTAGGCTTTAAGCCTTCTTTATTTAAACTCATAAAAAATGCCAAGTACGTTTTGCTCTAAGACTGAAAGTGTTTTATGCGAATATATCATTATCTCTATATATATAAAATTCTGTACATTTATTGTCATACCCCTAAATCATAAGTTTAGAGCAGAACAGCATTTACCGAGTTGGCTGGTAAGTATATAACATTATTATGATTATGATGTTATTCAGTAAGTATCATTTCTTAGGCTTATGTTAAAATCACGAGCCTTATATCACAGATAACATAATACTAGTATTATATGACTACACTTGTACATAACATATTTACTATCAACCATCTGTTTCATTAAAATAATGCATTTACGAGTATACTAGTATACGTAACCTACAGCGGTCAAGGCTTGACACACCTGTGAATTTCACACACAAGTAAACACGTAGCTAAATAGCATTTTCGTATTATTCAATGGAATAATTAAATATTAATTAAATGATGGTGTATCATATGAGGGTTATGAGGTCCAATATTGTGTATTGAAAAATACTTAGCCATATAAAAAAACTGGTTAATAGAAATCGAGTAAGACAATAATTCGAAGCTAATAAACCGTTATTCTTAAAATGATTTTTTTATATCATCTATATTAATATTATAAAGCTAAAGAGTTTGTTTGTTTGAACGCACTAATACCCCATAATAGCTAAACTCCCAACAAGTTAGATAGCTCATTTATTGAGGAAGGCTAGGCTATATGTGTACCACGGGCGAAGCCTGGGTAACCGCTATCAGAATATAAAACAAATATAATCCCCATCATCATCAGTTAATTTATGTTCCCGCTGCAGGGACACATGCCTGCTATGAGGTTTAAACTTCAAACCATACCCCGCCACGCATGTCGTGAAAATTTTAATTAATTATTTGACATTACAATTTTTTCGTTATGTTTCCTTCACAGTTTTGATCGATGAAAACTGTGAAGTGTGTGTGTGATACACATTAGTGTATGTAATTAAAAAATCATATTTCTTTATTCTTTCCCCTAAAAAATGCATGTTTATCCCCATGTTCTTTTTCTTTTTAATTTATTTGTTATATAGATTCCCTGTCGATTTTATTTCTTTTTAATGCATGTAAATATGAGTGTTTATGAATTAGATTTCACTGTCTAAAATGTATGTATAAACCTTGCTCGAAAATAATTCCTTGTTTTAAATATTCCGTTGAATTAATTTATCAATCATTATAAAGAAAAACAACGGTTCTATCAGACAGAGGCCTAACCACGTAATGACTGCTTCATCTCTCTCCATATTTACATTTCGAGCTCCGACAGCTGTTGCATTAGCATACACCGCGTCTGAATACTAAAACTGTTATTTGCTCAGAGAAAACGCGACGAGAATTTCGCTTTTACTCGCGAGGCTTAAGTGTAACAATATTACTTCAGTTCATGGAAAAACGTCATTTTCTTATAATGGGAATTAGAATAAACGAGTAACTAATCCGTTTCATTGAAACAAATTTTTAACGATTAGCGTATAAAGTGGATTAGGAAGCAACAGTCAGATAAACGGTTATTCATCAAATTACATTAAATATGTATTTAAATAATTAAAAGAAATTACGTGTTGTTTGGGTTTATTCAAATAATTAAAAAAAACATTGTGGTAGGCCTTTGCTGCGAACATTAAATTCTGATAATACAATTTATTTCAATTTAGTCACGGCAATTATCAATTAGTAGTGCTGTGCAAAGCGCCCCTATATTTCTTTAGATTTATCTTATTATCCGTGAAATAATTTATATCTCTTGATATTCGCAATTTGTTATCTAAATATCATACAAAGCTGTTGCTTTGTTACCTAGTTTTTTAACTAAGTTTGAATTCAGTGGCTATTTGGTCTATTTTTCAAAACAATTTTAGTACAAGTAAGTGTTGTATATGTTCCATAAATTCGATTGTATATCATAGAATACATATTTTGTTCAACCGTTTCAAACAAAGAACTAGGTATGTTGTCAAATTAATTGTATTTTTTGTTTTTGTTACCTCATCACTTTTTACTGAGTGATCCGGTTATTATGTTTCTTTCTTTATTGAAAGCTAAGCTAAAGGCAGCTTTGTGTGCCCGCAATAATAAATATATATAAATTTGATTAAGCGCTGACAATTTTATAAGCGGATTAGGCTTAAAAAAATACGTATTATATGCATTATCCATTTAATTTACCACTAGGTTAATTCCTTTAAAAATCATGTAATGAACAGAAATAAAAAACATTTTCTCGCTATCAAACTTCTTTATACAAACTCATAACTAGTTGATAAACTCACTTCCGTAAACTCACTACGTTTAGTATGTACAATTTACTCGGAAATACAATGTTTACTAAAAGTAGATAGATACTCATAACATTCTCCGTAAAGGGAAGTTAAAATATTAAACGGCTGCAATTAACCAACCCATCATAAACTGACATTAATAATTAAGTTGTTTGCATTTCACATAGGAATGGTAACTCGTCAGGCAACTGTAACGTAGCACTTGAATGCTTGTAACATTTAGGTGGAATTGTTTTAAGATTTTACTATTAAAATAGCTCTTTATTATATAAATATTTTATACTTACATGAAAAATATATAAAGACTAGAAAAGAGCGATCTTTAGGCGGAAACGCCTGAGCTTTCGTCAGCCATAGTGCCACGGTACGGCAAAAGACGCATGTTTAACTCCCGCCTCATAAGTGAATTTTTTATATTCTCTTATTTTTATTTTAATAGCTTTCAAAATAAATAAGTCTCTGGTACCTCAGGTATTAACGTATCGTGTTTCAATTTATAAATAACTTATGGTATTTCAACATAATATTTCTCTCATAGTAGGTACTCATGGGAGGTACCACTTCAGTTTGAAAACCCACGGAGTTACCGAGAGATAAAACCAAAAAATAAACCAGTCTAATTAGGAACCGTCTTCGTTTTTGGGTACGTTGGTAAATGACATAATAGTATTGTATATACGGCGAGTGAAATCACAGTCGTTAAAATAAACTGAATAACAGTAGCATGTTTGAAAGCCAATTACGTCGACAACACTGTTTGTCAAATTAAGGTGAGTAAATATTGTATTCACGGTAGTATTATTTACCGCTTGAGTATGTTTGTACCCATGTGGGTATTTTAAGTCTTATTACCGCTAATACAATTACAGATTTAATTCGCAATACAATTGTTATTGTATGTTGTGAGACAACAATAATTTGTGAGTCGTGTCTGTCCCACAACACGTTAATGACTAATTGAATGTAATGTAAACGAGTCATAATTTAAGCGTTTGTAATTGGGTTTCATTCAATTGTATTTTGTTTAAAGTTATGCTGGTTGCACGCCCGGCTCCGCCCGGGGAGTCATTTACTGTTTTTGAAATAATAAAAACTATCCTATCTTTTAAGTTGGATCAAACTACAATAGTGTGAAGAGTGTGTTGGGAGTCCATTATGTACAAACGAAGTGACGCGTTTATGTATATATTAAAATACACAAATTCTTATTACAAGCTTAAAGTTGACGTTCCTTAAGCAATCTATTGCTACATTTCTTTTAAACCAATCAATATTTATTTACAAAGTTTCTTCAGAAAGTCCCTTCAATACAATACGATGGTATATGAGTAACCAAGGGGGTTACAATGGCTTCTTATATATATATGTATATATATATTACATTCCCACGTTGGAATCAGCCCTACTTTAAGATGTCAAAGGTTATGAATTTTGTTAGATACAGGCCCGACTTTATATATAGAGATGTCACCTTTTTCTCTCATATAGAAACGATAGACGCGGGTTTCCCTATGTTATGAGTTTATAAATTTATCTACAAAAAGGGACCCCTAAACTGTTCAGAGCTTTAAGTATTACAATCCTGCTACTTTAAGTGTATGTTAAGAGGTTAAGGGAGCCTCTTGGCTCTTTAATAACATGACAAGATAATTACTTTCTAGTAATAGATGAAATAAAAGCATTATTATAACCATATTACAGTTTTATTTTGAACAAAAAATTACGTTTTTATTGTTAAATAATTCAATAATTAATAATGAACATAGTGTATCAGCTTCCCCTGACTGAGATTTGAGCGATATGTAAAATTAATAATTGGGCACCAATGCATAAAAACAAATAAGATTATTAATAAAAAAGTAATAATACATTGGAAGTTTTTATTTTGTGAGTTAGTATATGACAGTGTGTATGTGGGCATAAGTACTGTGTGTAGATACGTGTGTGAGAAAATACACGTGTATGGTAGTTATTCATATTTCCATTTTTAATATATAATCTGTGGATTTCCTTGTTTTCGTTTATGATTGTAAATAATATCAATTTATAGTCTACTAGCTGCGCCCCGCGGTTTCACCCGCGTAAGTCCGTATCCCGTAGGAATATCGGGATAAAAAATAGATGTTGGCCGATTCTCAGACCTACCCAATATGCTTACCAAATTTCAGAGGAATCGGTCAAGCCGTTTCGGAGGAGTATGGCAACGAAAACTGTGACACGAGAATTTTATATATATAAAGATTAAATATGATCATATTTTATTCACATGATGTTGCGACATGACTAGAATATATTTCATTTGTTTATTTGGTTTGGTTTGTTATAAACCTTTTTGTTAGTTAATGAACGTGATTTATCTTAATGAGAAACTATTGAACATTAGAGAATATAATCATATAAAATTATCTCCGATTGGAAAGAGTTTTCACATAACGTAGCGTCTACAACCCAACGTCTATCCTACACCCAACCGCACAAATGCAAATGGACCATTACAATTTAAGTCCGGGTATTAAATTGTCATACCTCCGTAATGTCTATATGGAGTAATGCGTGGGTCGCCACTAATGTTCAATTGACATAAAACGTTACCACGTTTCTGGGTTAACATTATTATCGATGTTTCTGTTAACTGCGTGCAATCAATTTTCAATTAGTTTTCCCACGCACGACCCCGATTTATGGCGAAAATTATTCACTAATTCGGGATTAGACATAAATCGTGTTATAAGTATGGTAAGGTCAAGATTATAAGTAGTATAGTACAGTCCGTAGTATTCTAAACTAATTGTCGTAATAATTATCATTAAAAAATAATCAAGGAAATTACTTTTGAATTGAAAGAAAGAAATGAAATGTTTATTTTCATATACTTATTTGCACACTCGTCTAGAATCCTCGATTTTTTATTTTAGTCGAAGGTTCAAATGATTAAACCTTCAATCCTTATAGTTAAATATAATACTTCAAATCGAAATAGTGTTGAAGTTTTAAATTAATTTAATAATTTAGTAAATTATAAAACCTTTTTGTATCTTTACATATATATTGTATTACTTTTCTGTAGGTAAACTCAAAAATTAGGCAGAAAAACATTTTTTCAAAACCCTTTTACGTTGAAATACTTGATTAATGCATGTATGAGAATATTCACTATTGTATATTATATATATAAAGTCATTGACCTGCCGTCTTGAACAATACAATATATCTAAAGAAATATCGATATCTACAGAAAACATGCAAGCAACTCATGTGATTGCATGGCTGTATCTTTATTGTTTTTGCAAACAAATTGCGGCATTATTTATACTCAACATAACACCGTATAAATCCATTAAAATTCGATATTGAATCATAATTATTCGATATAAAAGTTTCGCATTGTTAATCTGGAAAGTCGATTAAGCGGCCAATTTTAATATTGTCAACAACCCATTTGCCGGATGATGAAGTTGGATTATAGTAAGACTTTTAATACAAATTTTTAAGTTATCGAAAATTGAATATTGATTGAATTATTACTTTATAATTGCCATTATATAAATATTGTTTTGATTGTTGAATGTTTAATACTATAGTTAAGTGGCCTTAATTAGAGCGACCGTAAGTTAAGTAAATATGTATTTTCCCCTATAATTTATTTAATACGACAATTTTTTTTTTTATGTTGTCATCTAAAATTCAAAAACTACTTCAATATTATTTGATTACTCATCTAAAACTGTACGGTAATCCAAATAGAGACATATTAAGAGTGAGTATTTATAAATAAAACACACCGCAATCTAATCGCCCAGTTAAAACAAACTCAAATAAAATGAATTCCCAATGAGTAACCTATCAGCTGATTGTTTTGCAACTTTATTTATACAAGACAGTTCAAACATTCGATAAGAGTGAAACGCCGGAGAGGCTTTTTATGTTTTTCAGTCGGTATTTCTTTACGACCAGGTGCAGTTGATATACGATGTTATTTTTCTACCTTTGTTCAACATTCGTATTGCTTTCCGCTTTTGTTATTTTGAAGAAGATTAAAACAGGACAGAAGGTAAATTGCTTAGAGGTTTGGGCGTGCTTCGAATTTGTAATTTGATATTATTTCTGTTAATAGCTATTTCTTATATACTCCTGTGTTTACGTAAAATTTCAGGTAAAATTGCGTATTTTATTGAGATCATCATTCATCTACGATAATAATTGATTCTTAACCTTAAATAAATTTAAAAATAATTGAAATTTCACTGCGAGTTCAGTCCTTGCAATTCAGTTGTCGAGTATTTGCGCGTTAATATGGTTTTAACAAGGTGATGCGAGTTTGTTAATTAAATTCTATTTAATAAAATCATTCTCCAAAGCTACAAAGCGAGTACATTTAACATTAATTAAGTCGATTTAGCGAGCTGTCGTAGCACTCTACGCCGCATGTTAGTGTTTGTAGAGCTACGGTAATAGTTTCTAAAAACATATCGTGTTATTGTGTATTCTTATTACCTCTTCATGAAGAGGTTCTAGATGTTTATTTATAGTGTGATTGATATTATATAGTGATATTATATACAAATTTTAATAAGTTAATTTATTTTTGTAACTCTTCTATGTAAAAAGAACAACAAAAAAAGAATAAATATCAACATTTATTGTGTTTTACAAATAAAGATATATAAACAAAGCTCTGACTAACTGAATTTGAGTTTCATATTATGTATTAACAAAAATAACTATCACACCCTACAGATTACAATGGGTGGCTGGCTGAGCTACCTGTGGTGGGGGGGAGACCCAGACGTGGTGCACCCAGTGTCAGGCCTCACAAAGAGGGAGGTATACGCGGTGCAGAAGTCCTGGGCGCCTGTGTATGCGGAATCTATGGCTAATGGAACGGAATTGTTAAAACGGTAACATAAATTTTAATTTTTCGTTAATGTTTAGCTATCGTACTGTACGTAATCAAGTTTAAATGAAACGATAGCATTTAAGAAATACCTACGATAGTAATTTTCCAGATATCCATTTATCACTAAGGGATGTTTCAAACCAGGCTGTATTTTTCTGTACTCCAGACATTGGTATTTTATTGTACTTACTTCTTTTACACTGCTTTATATGGGATAAGGTCATTGAATACATCCGATATCAGTAATAATATAGCTCGATACACATTCAAAAGATCAACGAAACGTGTTCATTTCTTAATTAAAAATTTACACTAAAAATTACATTTGAATATAGGGAACATACATACATTCAGCACGTACGCTGTAACGTAGCAATAACACTATATGGTGGTTTACTCTTAGATAACTCTATATTCTATTACCTTCTTACATACTTTTTCACGGAAAAAACCTCCACAGAACACCTTCAAGTATCTACACATTAAATTCTAAGCACGAAGTCGCTCCCTTGATCTTCTCAAATTCATGACGATATTCGCTTACCTTCAGCCGAAAGAGGCCTCAAATATTGAGATGAATATGTATAAACTTACGACGGAAAGATTTCAAGAATTAAGAATTTAGGTTAGAAAAATAAACATTTTTTTGTATTACACAAATACAATTGGAAAACTTAAAACAAGAAAATTAATACTGTACCTATATTTATACACTGTCAAGTATAATTTTATAATTTGGGTATAGAGTTTCAGAGAGTAAGAAATAAATATCAAATCTATTGTTCTTATTTCGGGATATTTTGATCTTTAAATAAATGTCAATAAGGCATAAGGCATCCACTGAAAATCAGTG